>NC_142443.1:20451515-20603030 GCF_059453495.1 Arachis ipaensis
AAATTTCAATTTAAAAACTTTATCTTTTCAAATCTTTTTCAAAATCAATTCTTTTTCATTTTTTTTATGATTTTCAGATTTCATTCTTAAAATTTTTCAAAATCTTTTTCATTTTTCTTTTAATGTTTTCGAAAATTTTAAAACTAATTTTTCAAAATTTTTTTCTTAATTTTATTTCATATTTTCAAAAATCCTTGCTAACAATTAATGTTTTGATTAAAAAATTTCAAGTTTGTTACTTTCTTGTTAAGAAAGGTTCAATCTTTAATTCTAGAATCATATCTTTTAGTTTCTTGTTAGTCAAGTCATCAACTTTAATTTTAAAAATAAAATCTTTTTAATTTCTTTTTCAATTCTTTTTCAAAATAAATTTCAATCATATCTTTTTAAAATTTTAATTTCAAAATCTTTTTCTAACTTCTTATCTTTTCAAAATTTATTTTCAAATCTTTTTCAACTAACTACTTGACTTGTTTGTTTTAATTTTAAAAAGTTTACTATTTCTTATCTTTTTCAAAACCACCTAACTACTTTTCCACTTCTAATTTTCGAAAATCACTAACTACTTTTTCAAAAGTCTTTTTAATTAACTAATTGTTTTAGTTTTTAATTTTCTTGTATTTCTTTTTCAAATTTTCAAAACTAACTTAATTAATTAAATAAAAATAAAAATTCGAATACTCTCTCTCTCATCTCTTTCTATTTATTTTATTTATTTACTAACACTTCTCTTCTCTCTTAGTATTCGAATTTCTTCCCTCTTTCATCTCTTTCTATTTATTTTATTTAATTACTAACACTTCTCTTCTACTCATAATTTGAACCCCTCTCTCTTCTCTCTGTTCGAATTACTCACCTCCTCTCTCTTCTCATTCTTCTATTCTTCTATTCTTATACTCACATAAAGGAATCTCTATACTGTGACATAGAAGATTCCCATTCTCTCTTTGTTCTCTTCTTTTTTATATGAGCAGGAACAAGGATAAGGACATTCTTGTTGAAGCTGATCCTGAACCTGAAAGGACTCTGAAGAGGAAGCTAAGAGAAGCTAAAGCACAACACTCCAGAGAGGACCTTACAGAAAATTTCGAAAAAGAAGCAGACATGGCAGCCGAACCTGAGAACAATGGTGGAGATGCAAGGAAGGTGCTTGGTGACTATACTGCACCAACTTCCAACTTCTATGGAAGAAGCATCTCAATTCCTGCTATTAGAGCAAACAACTTTGAGCTTAAGCCTCAATTACTTTCTCTAATGCAGCAGAATTGCAAGTTTCATGGACTTCCATTGGACCACTCTGCTGGTGGATCTCTTCATCTGAAGAAAACACCTGCAGAAGCCCAGGAACTCATTGAAATGGTTGTAAATAACCAGTTCATGTATACTTCTGAAAGAAATCCTATGAATAATGGGATGACTCAGAAGAAAGAAGTTCTTGAGATTGATACTCTGAATGCCATATTAGCTCAGAATAAAATATTGACTCAGCAAGTCAATATGATTTCTCAGAATCTGACTAGAATGTAAGCTGCATCCGGCAGTACTAAAGAAGCCTCCTCTGAAGGAGAAGCTTATGACCCTGAGAATCCTACAATGGAAGAGGTGAATTACATGGGAGAATCCCATGGAAACACTTATAATCCTTCATGGAGAAATCATCCAAATTTCTCATGGAAGGATCAACAGAAGCCTAATCAAGGCTTCAATAATAATAATGGTGGGAGAATTCGGTTTGGCAATACCAAACCTTTTCCATCATCTTCTCAGCAACAGACAGAGAATTCTAGGCAGAGCCTCTCTGACTTAGCAACCATAGTCTCTAATCTAATTAAGACCACTCACAGTTTCATGACTGAAACAAGGTCCTTCATTAGAAATCTGGAGGCATAAGTGGGTCAGCTGAGTAAAAGAGTTACTGAAACTCCTCCTCGTACTCTCTCAAGCAGTACAGAAGAGAATCCCAAAAGAGAGTGCAAGGCCATAACTATATCCAATGTGGCCAAACCTGGAGAAAGTAAAAAGACAGTGATTTCCAGTGAGGAAGACCTTGCTAGACGTTCACTGACCAATAAGGAGTTCCCTATTGAGGAACCAAAGGAATCTGAGGCTCATATAGAGACCATAGAGATTTCATGGAACTTAATGCTGCAGTTCATGAGATCTGATGAAGATTCTTCCTCTGATGAGGATGAAGATCTTATTGAAGAGCAAGTTGCTCGGCATCTTGGAGCAATTATGAAGCTAAATGCCAAGCTATTTGGTAATGAGACTTGGGAGGATAGACCTCCATTGCTCATTGAGGAACTGAATACCTTGGTTCAGCACAAATTACCTCAAAAGAAACTGGATCCCGAAAGGTTCTTAATTCCTTGCACCATAGGCACCATGACCTTTGAGAAGGCTCTGTGTGACCTTGGTTCAAGTATTAACCTCACACCACTCTCTGTAATGGAGAAACTGGGGATCTTTGAGGTACAAGCTACAAGAATATCACTAGAGATGGCAGACAAATCAATGAAACAGGCTTATGGACTTGTAGAGGATGTCTTAGTGAAGGTTGAAGGCCTTTACATCCATGCTGACTTCATAATCCTAGACACTGGGAAGGATGAGGATGAATGCATCATCCTTGGAAGGCCCTTCCTAGCCACAGCAAGAGCTGTGATTGATGTGGATAGAGGAGAGTTAGTCCTGCAACTGAATAAGGACTACCTTGTGTTTAAGGCTCAGGGATCTTCCTCTGTAACCATGGAGAGGAAGCATGAAAAGCTTCTCTCAATACAAAGTCAAGCAGAGCCCCCACATTCAAACTCTAAGTTTGGTGTTGGGAGGCCACAATCATGCTCTGAGTATCAGTGAAGCTATGTAAGAGCTTACTATCAAGCTATTGACATTAAAGAAGCGCTTATTGGGAGGCAACCCAATCTTATTTATCTATGTTAATTACTTTTTCATTTCATTTTCCATTGTTAGTTTATGTTTTCTTTAGGTTGATGATCATGTGGAGTCACAAAAACAGCTGCAGAATTAAAGCGGAATCAAAAATAGCACACCCTAGAGGACAGGCTTACTGGCGTTTAAACGCCAGTAAGGATAGCAGAATGGGCATTTAACGCCCAGTCTGGTAGCATTCTGGGTGTTAAACACCAGAATTGGCAGACAGACTGGCATTTAACGCCAGAAAAGGCAGCAGACTGCGTTTAAACGCCAGAAAGGGCTGTGCAGGGGCGTTTAAATGCTAGAAAGGTGCAGGGAGCAGAATTCCTTGACACCTCAGGATCTGTGGACCCCACAGGATCCCCACCTACCCCAACTCTTTTTCTCTCCTTTTCACACCTTTCCATAACACTCTTCCCCAAAATAACCTCCACCAATCACCTCCATTTCTCCTCCAAAACCATTATACAACCCACCTACCCCCACCCATTCAAATTCAAACCATCTCCCACCTACCCCCACCCATTCAAATTCAAACCATCACTCCTTCATTTTCATACATCATAACCACCTAACACCCCCTTGGCCGAACCATTCACTCACCTCCATCTCCTTCATCTCTTCTTCCTCTAATCCTTTCTTTCTTTTGCTCGAGGACGAGCAAACCTTTTAAGTTTGGTGTGGAAAAAAGCTATGCTTTTTATTTTTTCATAACCATTAATGGCACCTAAGGCCGGAGAAACCTCTAGGAAGAGGAAAGGGAAGGCAGTTGCTTCCAACTCCGAGTCATGGGAGATGGAGAGATTCATCTCAAAAGCCCATCACTAGAAAGAGGATGGAGCAAACAAGAGAGCCCACTCATGGACCTCAACAAGAGCATGAGGAAGTCCCTCATCAAGAAACCCCTGAGATGCCTCAAGGGATGCATTTCCCTCCACACAACTATTGGGAGCAACTCAACACCTCTTTAGAAGAATTGAGTTCCAACATGGAGCAACTAAGGATGGAGCACCAAGAGCACTCCATCATCCTTCATGAAATCAGAGAGGACCAAAAGGCCATGAGAGAGGAGCAACAAAGGCAAGGAAGAGACATAGAGGAGCTCAAGAACTCCATTGGTTCTTCAAGAAGAAGAAGAAGCCACCATCACTAAGGTGGACCCGTTCTTTAATCTCCTTGTTTATTTTCTTTTCTGTTTTCGGTTTTTATGCTTTATGTTTTGACTATGTTTGTGTCTTCATTACATGATCATTAGTGTTTAGTGTCTATGTCTTAAAGCTATGAATGTTCCATGAATCTTGCACCTTTCTTAAATGAAAAATGTTTTCTAAAAAAGAAAAAGAAGTACATAAATTTCAAATTCTATCTTGAAAATAGTTTAATTATTTTGATGTGGTGGCAATACTTTTTATTTTCTGAATGAATGCTTAAACAGTGCATATTTTTTATAGTGAAGTTTAGGAATGTTAAATTTTTGGCTCTTGAAAGAATAATGAAAAAAGAGAAATGTTATTGATAATCTGAAAAATCATAAAATTGATTCTTGAAGCAAGAAAAAGCAGTGAAAAACACAAAGCTTGCAAAAAAAATGGCAAAAAATAAAGAAAAAGAAAGAAAAAGAAAAAGAAAAAGCAAGTAGAAAAAGCCAATAGCTCTTTAAACCAAAAGGCAAGAGCAAAAAGTCAATAACCCTTTAAACTAAAAGGCAAGGGTAAAAAGGATCCAAGGCTTTGAGCATTAATGGATAGGAGGGCCCAAAGGAATAAAATCCTGGCCTAAGCGGCTAAATCAAGCTGTCCCTAACCATGTGCTTGTGTCATGAAAGTCCAAGTGAAAAGCTTGAGACTGAGTGGTAAAAGTCGTGATCCAAAACAAAAAGAGTGTGCTTAAGAACTCTGGGCACCTCTAACTGGGGACTCTAGCAAAGCTGAATCTGAAAAGGTTCACCCAGTTATGTGTCCCTGGCATTTATGTATCCAGTGGTAATACTGAAAAACAAAATGCTAAGGGTCACGGCCAAGACCCATAAAGTAGCTGTGTTCAAGAATCAACATACTAAACTAGGAGAATCAATAACATATCTGAATTTTGAGTTCCTATGGATGCCAATCATTCTGAACTTCAAAGGATAAAGTGAGATGCCAAAACAGTTCAGAAGCAAAAAACTACTAGTTCCGCTCATCTAATTGGAACTAAGCTTCATTGATATTTTGAAATTTATTGTATTTTTTCTCTTCTTTTTATCCTATTTTGTTTTTAGTTGCTTGGGGACAAGCAACAATTTAAGTTTGGTGTTGTGATGAGCGGATAATTTATATGCTTTTTGGCATTATTTTTACATAATTTTTAGTATGTTTTAGTTACTTTTTATTATATTTATATTAGTTTTTATGCAAAAATCAGATTTCTGGACTTTACTATGAGTTTGTGTGTTTTTCTGTAATTTCAGGTATTTTCTGGCTGAAATTAAGAGACCTGAGCAAAAATCTGATTCAGAGGCTGAGAAAGGATTCCAGATGCTATTGGATTCTAAGCTCCCTGCACACAAATGTGTTTTTCTGGAGCTACAGAAATCCAATTGGCTCGTTCTCGATTATGCTAGAAAGCTAACATCTTGGGATTTCCAGAAATATATAATAATCCATACTTTGCCTGAGATTTGATGCCCCAACCTGGCGTTCAACGCCAGCCAGAGACCCTTTTCTGGCGTAAAACGCCGGAACTGGCACCAGAACTAGAGTTAAACGCCCAAACTAGAATCCAAGCTGGCGTTTAACTCCAGAAAAGGCCTATGCACGTGTAAAGCTCAATGCTCAGCCCAAGCACACACCAAGTGGGCCCCAGAAGTGGATTTCTGCACTCTCTGCACTTAGTTACTCAATTTCTGTAATCCTTAGTAACTAGTTTAGTATAAATACTAGTCTTTCCTATTGTATTGGAAGAAGCTTATGCCATTTGTCACATTTGGAGGCTAGCCACATGGCCATGCCAAGACATTTTTCTCTTGTGTATTTTCCACGGTGGAGTTTCTACACCTCATAGATTAAGGTGCAGAGCTCTGCTTTTCTTCATGAATTAATGCAAGTACTATTGTTTCTCTTTCAATTCAAGCTTACTTCTTCTCCAAGATATACTCTCATACTTAATTCAGTTAAGTCAGAATGAAGGGGTGACCCGTGACAATCACCCACTATCTTCGTTACTCGCTTAGCCAAGATCCGCGTGCCTGACAACCACAAGCGGTCTACATGATGTTCAACGTAGTTATTGGACGACAGCCGGAGTATAGTCTCTTGGGTCTCTGATCCATGGATTTGACTTGCCTCTCCTGACAACAGAGCATTTGAATCTGTGAGATTAGAACCTTCATGGTAGAGGCTAGAACCAATTGGCAGCATTCCTGAGATCCAAAAAGTCTAAACATTGTCTGTGGTATTCCGAGTAGGATCTGGGACAGGATGACTGTGACGAGCTTCAAACTCACAAATGTTGGGCGCAGTGACAGTGTGCAAAAGGATAGAGAGATCCTATTCCGACACAAGTGAGAACCGACAGATGATTAGCCGTGCGGTAGCTGTGCCTGGTATTTTTTATCCAAGACGAGAGATCCGACAGTTGATTACTCATATAGAAACCGTACCTGGACCATTTTCACTGAGAGGATGGATGGTAGCCATTGACAACGGTGATCCACCAACATACAGCTTGCCATGGAAGGGAGCACGCATGATTGGATGAAGACAATAGGAAAGCAGAGGTTCATAAGCAACAAAGCATCTCCAAACGCTTATCTGAAATTCCCACCAATGAATTACATAAGTATCTTTATTTTAATTTATGTTTTATTTATCTTTCAATTATCAAAACCTCATAGCCAATTGAATTCGCCTGACTAAGATTTACAGGATGACCTTAGCTTGCTTCAAGCCGGCAATCTCCGTGGGATCGACCCTTACTCGTGTAAAGTTTTATTACTTGGACGACCCAGTGCACTTGCTGGTTAGTTGTACTGGAGTTGTGAAAAGTGTGATCACAATTCCGTGCACCAAATGCTATAGAATAGTTTCTTGGAAAAGGATTCATCACTTCAACCAAGTAGTGGTAAAGTATGCGCGAAATCTAACAAACATGCAAATGCATCCACTAACTAATTAAACATTGGTGTTGGAAAAGGAAGTAGTTACCCACGGAAGTCGGTATCGACCTCCCCACACTTAAGGATTGCACTGTCCTCGGTGCATGCAAAGATATGCAAGTGGATGGGTTACTACAACAGATGTGCTTTCTCCACAGTTCCAGCGCAACTCTCTGTTCATTATACCAGAGAGGAAAATTTGCATCAACGCGTACGCGTCAATCACGCGTACGTGTAACACCCTAATTAGCTTAAGCTTTACCTCGCGTCGTAAAGCAGAGGTTAATCAAAGGCCACGACAGTTCTAAGCTTATACATATAGTATATAGAAGGAATTAATAATATCTAGAAGCCCGATGAAGAATATAGCTCAAAAACAGGATTTTAAAAGCGCAAAAACGTACTAACGCAGCTAAAGACTTAAAGCATAAGAAACATGTAAAGAATATCAAAACGTCATAGTATATTAGTATAATATCATAAGACACTAGCCACGACTCGCGGAGTTTAAGCCGGCTAGCCATATACAGTAAAAATGGCTTATACAAGTTTTGTTCTCTCAATACAAGCCTCTAGGCCAAAGCAAAATACAAAAGTGAGAGACATATTCAAAATACATCAAAGACTCAAAAGAAGTATCCGGATCCTCCGCTTCTGTCACCAATCAGACAACTCACTGAGGTGGGTTGCGACCTGCATCTAAAAAACACAACAGAAATATGGTATGAGAACCGGAGGTTCTCAATATGGTAACAATTCCCAGTGATGTAGGATATAAGACCCCGGGATGCCAAAGGAAATTCTAGACTCCATATCCATCACAAGAATCCAAGCTTAAAGCAATTCTAAACCAAATCAGCATAATATGTAATTCCTTAATACAACTTAAGCCGTAGTACCATAAAAGGGTAATCTATCTTAGGGAATTTCTACTCTAATCAAACGTCGTTGTCCCACAGCATTCACCAACCGATCCGCCATGCGATCCCATCGCCACCGCCTTCCGAACCTCCTCAACCCCAGTAAAAGCACAAGTATATACAATACAAGTAAAACACAAGTAAAGGCATATACAGCAATTAATACAAGTAGCAATTAGACATGTTAAACAAATAAGGAAAACAATATCAAGTCGGCAAAGCATACAAACAGGTAGAAAATGCATATGATGAGTGCCTGCCCTACTGGCTGTGATATCACATTGTCGGTTCAACTGCCAACCTGACACATCTCCATGGAGATGTTGCCCTTCGGATTCATGGTGTGGGAACCCCCGAGATATAGTGCTCGGATCACTATCCAGGGTTTTGTGCCTGTACGTTTTGATGATCTGAAGGGATGCGAGCGGGATCTATTGCCACCGACCTCATATCTAAGCGCAAGCGGGACGAACCACCGCCCTTACGCTGCCGCCGCTACCTCGACAGGCGGGATCCAACCTCGGCCCTTGCCGGACGCATAGCGTCTCATAATCTCAATAAAAAAGTAGTACAGTGGTTTTCAAAACGATTTTAGTACATGATGGATCCATCACTTCATTCAGATTCCTCGACTCTTTTCAACCACTGTTCTTGCACATTTTAGTTCCTTGCTTTCACATCTCATTCATTAACCATTCATCACACATCATCAACCCCCCCATTACAACAGAAATCTAGTACTCCGTCTGCTAACTTTTTCCAAATAATAGTGTCTAAAATCCTTAAACCATTTCCCATGTTTGAGCACCCAAAAATATGCCCAAAAGTATTAAAAAAGTGTTATAGAAGCTTACAACCTCGTCGGGAAGGTGAAATAGTTGAAAACAAAGCAAAATTTGAGAAACAGGGGGTGTGCGTCCGCACAGGGGTGTGCGTGTGCACGCCCAGGAAATTTTTTAAAAGTGTGTGTACGCACAAGGGTGTGCATACGCACAGGTGTCAAAACATAAAAGGTTCTGTTCACTCGCACAACCTGTGCCAGCGCCCCCAACAGACTAGCCTCCCTAACGTGTGCGTGCGCACAGGTTGCACTTTTCATTGGTGTGTGCATGCACCAGCTGTACCAGCGCTGCAAGCAGACTGCCTGCCTCTGCGTGTGCGGACGCACAGGTCTGTGCGTGTGCATAGATCACCATTTACACAGAGTGTGCGTGCGCACAAGGCTGTGCGTGCGCACATACCAGAAAACATGAAATTCTGTAACTCTGCAAAATTTTTAGATTTTTAACACCAACTTTGAATGATCATAACTTCCTCTACAAAATTTCAAATTTCACAAACTTTATACCGATTTAAAGGGTTTTCAAAGATCTTTAATTCTAAATAAATTTCAACCAATTTTGAAAACTGAGGCAAAAGTTATGATCAGACAAAGTTCACCAAAATTCAACTTTTTGCCCAAAATCAGAATTTTCACAATTGCTTTGTAAAACATAACCAAAACCAAACCAAACCATTCCCAAACTCCACCTTTCATCATAATCAACCCTCAATGTCATACCACACTAAAATTACCACATTTTCCCTTAACTTTTCCTTATCCACAACATCAATATCAATATATCTCATACATCAAACTTCATTAACAATTTTTCCAACTATATTACCAATCATTCAACACCAAAATCACATTTATCAACATAATCCACTACTCAACTTCATAAATCTTTCATCCTCATCATATTACTATCAACCATCATTATCAACTCAAAATTCATCATTTCATCAAACATCATCATACAATAATATCCAACGACTCATCAACCATTCAAGTCCAATCCTATCCTATGGGTCACTAGCCTAAGTGTCCATGAATATTATATACTATATAGAGGAAATCGAAATCATACCTTGGCCGATTCCCAATATGAACCAAATGAGCTTTTAACCAAAATCCAACCACCAATGTAGCTCCAACAAGCACCAACAAGCTCCAAATTCACAATAATCAAGCTATATACATATAAATCACCACAAAATCAACCTAGGGCTCAACATAAATCAAAAGTTCACAAGAGTTCAAAGCCTCTTACCTTTTCCACAGATTTGGATGTCAAAACCCAAATCTAAGCAAGGATTAGAGTGAACCTAAATACTAAGAATCACAAAAACTCACTTAATCCAA
Organism: Arachis ipaensis; assembly: GCF_059453495.1. Classification (NCBI taxonomy): domain Eukaryota; kingdom Viridiplantae; phylum Streptophyta; class Magnoliopsida; order Fabales; family Fabaceae; genus Arachis; species Arachis ipaensis. The sequence continues at coordinate 20,461,693 of NC_142443.1, forward strand.
AATCCTAGGTACCCGAAATTTTGGAGAGAAGAACTGGAAGGAATTCGAGCTTACCTCTAGAGTGTCTTAGATGAGTTTTGTAGAGCTTTTCACAAGGAACGCGTAGCCGCTGACGGCACGCAAATCGGAGCTCTATAGCTCAAGATATGAGCTTGGGAAGATTGAGGTAAAAAGGGTTTTCCTCTTCCTCTTCCCCCTTTCTCAATTTCTGAAGTGTGTGTATGTTTATGAGGCTAGGGTTCATTAAATGAACCTTTATATATGTTGGACTTGGACCCAACTTGGGCCCGGTTCAACCTGTTAGCGTTTTTAGCCCGTTTGGCCCAACTTCGGGCCAAACCTTTAAAATTAACGCCTGATTTTCCATTTATAGTGTTTTTCTAAGGTTTTTGACTGTTTCCACTTTTTCTCGCACAGCACCGGGCAGACTTGAACCGGTTCAAATGCTGGTTCGCGGTTTTTTATGGTTTTTCGCCGAAAACACATTTTCTGACTCGGAAAGACCCAATGAGCCTAAAAATGATGTTTAAAACCTCAAATTCTCACTACAACTTTTTGGAATCAAATTTGGGCAATTTAACCATTTAATTAACTGGTTCGATTAATTGCGGTTCTTATAGTACGCGTCACATCCCTTTTTTCTATGAAGAAACAAGCTATCAAATTAATGTCAAACATGATTAAACCAGTGAAACCACAATTTAAACTAAATAAGCATAACTAAAAATGAAAATTTTAACTTATTACCAATGTAAATAAAAGGGAAAATAGGAAGAATTTACCATGGTGGGGTGTCTCCCACCTAGCACTTTTAGTTAAAGTCCTTAAGTTGGACATTTGGTGAGCTCTTTGTCATGGAGGCTTGTGCTTGAACTCATCTTGAAACTTTCACCAACGCTTGGACTTCCAATAAGCTCCAACATCTCTGAATGAATTTACCAAGCCTTGATGAAGTTCTTCATAAGCTGAGAGCTCCCAAAGGTGATCCTCTTATATACCGGGATCCCAAATCTTGTTTCTACACCTGTCTTCTTGTTGATCCTCATTGTTCCAACCGGGTGGCAAGCAATCCGAATTCTCAATGAAGTATCAAACTCTTCTTTTAGACCCATTCAATTGATCACTAGTCCAACCCTTACATCTAGCTCTTGAATCTCAAACTTGATAAGCCTTGATTTGCAACTCCAACCACTGAACATCCTTCTCTTACGCTTCATTCCACAAAGCCTCCTAAGTTGGCCATCCGTTTCAAGCATACCATACTCAAGTGAGACAATGAAGCTAATAGAGATAATTTTTACCCACTCAAATGTAGGAGTAGACGTCAACCTAGGTAGAGAAGTCTCCAACAATCTTGACAAAGCATATTCAACTCCCGTCCATCCTTTTCGAAGGACTTCCATATTTTGAAAAGATTCTTCACTTTCAAGCTCTTCCTCACCGCGTTCATCCAACTCTCCTCCATCACTCAAATCATAAATATGAGATTGGGAGAAATCTACCTCAATGTTGCTTTCATTTTCATCAGGAGAAGGTTGGCTTGATTCGTGATCATCATCACCAAGGGAACTTACCTTTTGATCTATTCTGTCCAATTCTTCACAAGGAATATGCCTTGGAGGTTGTGCACTAGCCTCCTCAATATTAATTTCAAGCTTCTTGGAGGAATACTCTACAACTCTAGATTCCCATGGAGGTTCAGCATCTCTGATGAGCGGATAACTTATACGCTTTTTGGCATTATTTTTAGTATAATTTAATTAGTTTTTAGTATATTTTTATTAGTTTTTAAATAAAAATCACATTTCTGGACTTTACTATGAGTTTGTGTGTTTTTCTATGATTTCAGGTAATTTCTGGCTGAAATTGAGGGACTTGAGCAAAAATCAGATTCAGAGGTTGAAGAAGGACTGCATATGCTGTTGGATTCTGACCTCCCTGCACTCGGAATGGATTTTCTGGAGCTACAGAACTCCAAATGGCGCGCTCTTAATTGCTTTGGAAAGTAGACATCCAGGGCTTTCCAGAAATATATAATAGTCCATACTTTTCTCGAGTTTAGATGACGTAAACTGGCATTCAACGCCAGTTCCATGCTGCATTCTGGAGTCAAACACCAGAAACAGGTTGCAAAGTGGAGTTCAACGCCAGAAACAGGCTACAAACTAGCATTCAACTCCAAGAGAAGCCTCTACATGTGTAAAGCTCAATGCTCAGCCCAAACACACACCAAGTGGGCCCCGGAAGTGGATTTCTGCATCATTTACTCGTTTCTGTAAACCCTAGTAACTAGTTTAGTTTAAATAGGACTTTTTATCATCTTTGGGAGGGATCTTTGATTAGTTTTATGCTATCTTAGACCTTTGTGAGGGCTGGCCATTCGGCCATGCCTGAACCTTATCACTTATGTATTTTCAACGGTAGAGTTTCTACACACCATAGATTAAGGTGTGGAGCTCTGCTGTTCCTCATGAATTAATGCAAAGTACTATTGTTTTTCTATTCAATTCAAGTTTATTCCTTCTCTAAGATATCCATTTGCACCCAAGAACATGATGAATGTGATGATTATGTGACGCTCATCATCATTCTCACTTACGAACGCGTGCCTGACAAACACTTCCGTTCTACATGCAAACAAGCTAGAATGGGTATCTCTTGGATATCTAATATAGGGGACCGAGTCCGAGATATTAGAATCTTCGTGGTATAAGTTAGAACCCATGGACGGCCATTCTTGAGATCCAGAAAGTCTAAACCTTGTCTGTGGTATTCCGAGTAGGATCTGGGAAGGGATGGCTGTGACGAGCTTCAAACTCGCGAGTGCTGGGCGTAGTGACAGACGCAAAAGGATAGTAAATCCTATTCCAGTATGATCGAGAACCGACAGATGATTAGCCATGCAGTGACAGTGCATTGGACCATTTTCACAGAGAGGACGGGATGTAGCCATTGACAACGGTGATGCCCAACATACAGCTTGCCATGGAAAGGAGTAGGAATGATTGGATGAAGACAGCAGGAAAGCAGAGGTTCAAAGGGACGAAAGCATCTCTATACGCTTATCTGAAATTCTCACTAATGAATTACATAAGTATCTCTATCCTAGTTTATATTTTATTTATATTATTAATTCACCATAATTATCTGAATCCGCCTGACTGAGATTTACAAGGTGACCATAGCTTGCTTCAAGCCGACAATCTCCATGGGATCGACCCTTACTCATGTAAGGTTTATTACTTGGATGACCCAGTGCACTTGCTGGTTAGTTGTGCGGAATTGTGACGAAGTGTGATTCACGTTTGAGAGCACCAAGCTTATTGGCGCCATTGTTGAAGATCACGATTTCCCACACCAATCTCCTAAGTCTTCAACCACTTCTTCCTCTTCTTTGACAAGCATAGCTTCTTCCAATTGTTCTAACACAAAGCAACATCCCTCATTTCCCCCGGAGTTTCCAATCTCTCCTTCCTACTATGTTCTTCAATTGATTCTCCATATGTAGCCATGGGAGTTCCTTGAGTGTCCAAATATTGGGAGGCTAATCGATTTATTACCTCAGTCAAGGTAGCCGTAAATTCTAGTATCTCCCTTTTCATCTTTTCTTGCCCTTGAAGAAGAACACCAAGGGTATCATCCATTGGAGATCAGAGTGGATGTGAGGGCTCATTGCTTGGGAAGAATGGTTCATGATAGGAAGGTGGTTCATCTTGATAAGGATATGGAGATGGTTCATCTTGATAGGGATATGGAGGTGGTGTATATTGAGGTGGTGGTTCTTGGGAGTAATTGTATTGGAATGGGGGTGGTTCTAAGTATGGCTCCTTTGGCTCATAAGGTGGTTGGTATGATAGATATGGGTTAGGGTCATATGGAAGTGTTTGGTGGTAGGGGGCTTGTGAGTATGGTTGTTCAAAACTATGTTGAGGAGGCGATTCATAGGCATATGGTGGGGCTTGTTGGTAACTACAAGGGGGTCCACCATAGCTATTGGATTGATATGCATCTTGGAATGGCTCTTGCTCATAGTACGTTGGTGGAGGTTATTGCCAAGAGGGTTGTCCATAAGCTTGAGGCTCCTCCTACCTTTGATTATCCCATCCTTGATGCAAGCCTTCATTGTAATCTCCACTTCCTACAATATAATTGTAACCACACTCATAGCCAAAGGGGTGAGAATTCATAGTAACGAGAGAAAATAAAAACAAAAACAAAAACTAATAAGAAATAATGAAAAGAAACTCCTAAAACTAGCAAAAACTAACAAAGAAATAAAAGGCAAACATATTCACAATATTCACAATAACCAATAATAAGGCACAAATTTGCAATTCTCCAGCAATGGTGCCAAAAATTGATGGGGAAAAATCGTCGGTAAAGAATTTCTCAAAATAACTTCGTTGCAAGTATAGATCTAAACCGACAATTAAACCTCAGTCAATGTTTAATTTGTTTGTCACAATTACAAACACAATAAAAATAAATCGAAGTATTTAAACCTCGGGTCTTCTCTCAAGGAATTGCAGGGAAGTGTACTTATAATTGGTTATGGAAAAGTATATTTTTTGGATTTTGTAATAAGAAGCAAGTAATGTAAATAACAAGGAAATAAAATAACAACTAAGAAAAGTCCTAGCAAGGATTGAGAGTTAGAATTCCTATCCTCATTGTCATCATCAATTGTGATGGTAATAGCCTTTTGCTCTCACTTAGTTAACCTTTAACAATGAAGGAAAGTCAAGTGAGCAAAATCAATTTAAATTCACAAGTCCTAATCAAAGACTAGATTTAATGAAGCCTAAGCCAACTAGCAATTTTCAATCAACAATCAACAAAAGAATTTTGATAAATTCAAGAGTCTCTAAGTGATCAATCTAAGTTAAGAACATAAAAATCTAATCTAAATCCAACCAAGCATTTTATCAAACACTTGGAAGGCACAAAATAAAAACATAGAAAATTAATAAGAGATAATAAAATCTAAGATACCCAATTGCAAGACAACAATAACCAATAATTAAAGGAAGAACAATAACATAAAAATATAAATTGCATTAATCCAAATTAAAGGGGAAAGAGTGCATTAACAATGAAGTAAACAAACGGAAGGAATAACAAATAAACTAAAAGAAGTAAGATGCTAGAACAAACAAGAGTAAAGGAAAACTAAATTAAAGCAATATAGAATTCTGAATTTGAGAAGAAATAAACCTAAAAACCTAAAACCTAGAGAGAGGAGAGAGTCTCTCTCTCTGAAAAACTATATCTAAAAATTAAAACTATGAAAAATGAATAGTGAATGATTGATTCTCTGATTCTGCTCCACTCTGCAGCCTCTAATCTTTATTTTCGGGCTTGAAACTAGGCCAAAAATAGCCCAGAAATTGCCCCCAGCGACTTCTGATATCTGCAGCACGTGATGCTCTGTCACACATACGTGTCGCTCACGCGTACGCGTCACTGAACAATTCCTGGTCACGCGTATGCGTCACCCACGCGTACGCATCGCTTGTCTGCCGCACCAGTCACGCGTGCGCGTCACTGACGTCGGGGATTTTTGCCAGTAAAGAATTTTATAAAAATAGTCGCGTTGTAGATATAGATTCTAAACCAACAAAAATCCCTTCGTACAAACGTTTTGGTTGTCACAAGTAACAAACCTCTTAAAAATTGATAATCGAGTATTTAAACCTCGGGTCGTCTTCTCAAGGAACTGCAGGGAAGTATGTTCTTATTATTGGTTATGGAGATTGTAAATTCGGGGTTTTAAGAATGAGGAACAAATATGACAAATAATTTAAATAGCTATTAAAATAAATAAATACTGTAAAGCAAACTTTTGGCAAGGTATGAGAAATTGGAAGTCCAGACTTAGTTACTCTTATCAATAATAATGAAAGTTGAATCTTAATTCCACTTAGTTGACTTTTGCTAAAGCAAAGGAAAGTCAAGGGACTAATTAGTTTGATCTTTGAATCCTATTTAATTCCTAAGAAAAGGTTGGGATTATTGAAGTTCAATTCAATTAGCAAAGATAACAGTTATCAATTATATTGAGCTAAGATAACTCCTGAGTTACTAATTCCTTAACCAAGACCAAAAGAGGAAAAGTAAATTTGCTGGAATAAAAATGTCTTCAGATTGAAAGCAATAGTGACATAAATAAAAGAAGGCGATATTAAACTGAAATACCTCAAATAGCATTAATTCAAAAGAGTAATTGTAACGTAGGAGAATTCATAAATTAAATGGCAGAAGCAAATAATCAACTAAAGTAATGGAATGAATAAAAGTGAAAGGGAAGCTTAAAGTAAAGGAACATTAAACCTGGGATTTGGGCCAAAAAGGGCTTCAGAAATCGCTGGGAGCGTTCTCTGCAATTTCTGGTGCGTGGCCTCTGTCACGCGTCCGCGTGGGTCACGTGGTCGCATCATTCAGAGCTTTTCTTGTCACGCGGTCGCGTTAGTCATGCGACCGCGTCATATGCGTTCTGCTTAAGGCGCGCGGTCGCGTCAGTCATGCGGCCGCGTCCCTGTTGATTCGTTCTTGGCATGCGTCCGCGACGCCCATGCGATCGCGTGGATGCCAGTTTCTTCAGAAACTCCGTTCTGTGCTTTCTTTCCATTTTTGTATGTTTCCTTTCCATCCTTTAAGTCATTCTTGCCTTAGAAGATCTGAAACTACTCAACACACTAGTCACGGCATCGAATGGAATTAAAGGTAATTAAAATAATTAGTTTTAAAGCATAGGAAACATGTTTTTCACATACATCACATAATAAGGAAGGAGAAGTAAAATCATGCAATTAATATGAATAAGTGGGTGAAGGATTGGATAAATCACTCAAATTAAGCATAAAATATATCATAAAATATGGGTTTATCAACCTCCCCACACTTAAACAATAGCATGTCCTCATGCTAAATCCAAGGTGAAAAGTAAGGTTAAAGTGATGGAATGTCATGCAATGCAATCTAATCTAAATGCAACTACCTAAATGAATGATGCATCATGCAATTCTAATTTTTATTCACTTGAATATAAAGCTTGCATGTAGTTAAGTTAATTCACATGCTCAAGGAGTCATGTATATATATAGCCAAGCCTTAGATAGTGATAAAGTGCCTTTACAATTGAGATGGGAGAGAAATACATTTTAAAAACTTGCAAGACAATTAATAATTTAAACAGAGATAAATGTTAATGAGCTATTGAACCCTCATTGGATTTTGTGTTTACTCTCTAGTCACTCAGTGTTTATTGGGTTAATCACTCTATTCTTCTTTTTATTCTCTCTTTCTATAACTTTGTTCTTCATTTAACCAATCAACAATTATAGAATATAGACATACAAAAGTCATGAGGTCTTTAATTAAGGTTGTAATGGGGCCAAGGTAAAGGTAAGGATATATGTATAAGGCTAAATGAGCTAATAAGTGAATCCTTAATTAGACTAAGATCTCACCTAACATACATACTTAGTAAAACAAAACTTCTTTACCTATTTTCCCATCTTTTCCCACTTTTGATGTTACATGCTCATGTTTCAATTTTTATTTTTATCCCATGTGCATTGCTTTTATTGTTGCAATTAGGGAATTCTTTTGTATTCCCTTTATTCAAATACTTTAAAAAAAAAAATTTTTTAATGCACATGGTAATTATTTTGATTTCACATGAGCATGCTTTCCAAAAAGTCTTATTTTGAATTATTTTATCTCTTTTCAACTTTTCTACCTTTTTATTTTTATCGTCCATGTTCCCAATAGGTTTCCCACATTTAAACTATACATGATTTTCTATCTTAAGCTAACCAAGGATTCAACTTGGGATTTTATTTTGTTTTTCTGCTTAAGGCTAGTAATGTGGCTACTAGAATAAAAGGGGATTTAAAGGCTCAAGGGGGCTAACAAGGGTGATGTGAAAGGTAGGCTATTTCGGGATAAGTGAGCTAAAATCAAACAATCGCATCAATCACTCTTTTGGTATGCATTTATATTCTATAATCGGACATATAGATTAAAACAAAGTAAAGAATACCAGAATATAAAAGAAGGGCGAAACACACAGGAATAAAATTTATAGTTTGAATGTAACCATACAATTAAGCTCAAAACTCACAGGCTATGTGTTCTCTAGCTCAAAAATCATTTATCAATTATGTATGTCATACAGGTTTAGTTAAAAATTCTCATTATTCTCAATGTAAAACTTAAGGTGGCTTTAAAGTTCTAGTGTTTCTCCTTGATGAAATCTTGTTAACTAACTAACATGTAATGCTATATATACAAGGTGTGTAGATTGTTTTGATTCTGTTTAAAGTCTCTAGTTTACTTCCTTTTTCTTTTCAATCTATTCCAAGTTATCTTATGCTAAAAAGGGTAAACTATACTAATCAATCCACAATTTCTATAACTAATAAGTTAGAATTGCAACTAAAACTAAGTGGCTAATAATATGAACTAAAAATAAAAAATGCAGAAAACAGAGTAAAAATACATAAAAAGTAGCAATGTATCAGAAAATAAAAATAAAGATAAAAAGAAAAATACAGAAAAGTAGCAAAATAAAATGAAAGAGTATGTAGTGGTTCACCAAAAATAGGCCAGAGATGGCGACTTCCCCACATTTAAAATGTAGCATCGTCCCCGATGCTCACTCAAGCAGGGTGTGAAGGGGTGTCATCACTGGAAGGGTGGGTAGCTGGGGTCTCTGTGGTGGTGGTCTGAGGATCTGGCTGCTGCAGAGGAGGTGCTGACTGGATAGGGATCTCGGGATCTGCACCCTGGATCTGGTGTGGGGCCTCCTGCTGTGAAGCAGCCTGCTCTGTGTCTGCCTGCTGGGTGCCAGGCTGCTCAGCCTCCCTCTGTGGAAGAGTCTCTGCCTCGGGCGCATCCGCCTCCTCCTCAGATGCCTCAGATGGTGTGTCAGGCTCGGTGGGGATGTCGCCAGATCGTATCATCAGCTTCAGGTGCTCATAGCGTCGCTTGTTGCGACGCTTCATCTGGTCAAGCCATCGAAATAGGCGGTGCACCAGATGATAGATGGGCTCTGGGGCAGGTGGATGGGTGACAAACCCCATTTGTAGGGTTTATCTTGTATTGATTTTTGGGGATTTTATCACCTTTTACCCATATTTATTCAAGAAATAGCATGGTTTTGTATATTCTCCTTTAATTGTGCTTGAATGTGAAAACATGCTTTTTAGGACTCAAAATAGCTAAATTTAATTCACCTTGATTCTATTAGATGCCTTGATATGTTTGTTAAGTGATTTAAGGTTTAGGAGGCAAAGATTGGATCAAGGGAATGAAGAAAGAAAGCATGAAAAGTTGGAGAACTCATGAAGAAATGGAAGAACCGAAAAGCTGTCAAGCCGACCTCTTCGCACTTAATCGACCATAACTTGAGCTACAGAGGTCCAATTGACGCGGTTCCAGTTGGGTTGGAAAGCTAACATCCGGGGCTTCGAAACGATATAAGATTTGCCAGAGTTGCTACATATATGGTGGCGCGCACGCGCAAAGTACGCGCACGCGCCGTTGCTGCCACCTAGTTCACTTAAAGCAAAACGTGGCCAACGAATTCTAAAGCCTTGTGGGCCCAATCCAACTCATTTCTGATGCTATTTAACCCAAGGAGTGAAGAGGGAAACATATGTTAGTTACCAATTAGTTTAGTTTAGCTTTGTAGTTAGTTTCTAGAGAGAGAAGCTCTCACTTCTCTCTAGAATTAGGATTAGGTTTAGTTCAATAATCTTAGATCTAGATTTTAATTCATGCTTTCATCTCCTTCTATCTCTCAATTCTTTGTTGCTACATTCATCTTCTTTTATTCTTTAGTTGTAATTTCCTTTATGTTGTTCTTATGTTTTGTTGTAGATCTACTTTTGCTCCTTCTATTTTCTTTCAATTCAATTAGAGGTAATTCATAATAATTGTGTTCCTTTTGATTGTTGTTGTTAATTCATTGCCATAATTGTTGTTAGATTCTATTTTTGTTATCAATTTACTTTGCTTTTCTTTTATGCCTTCCAAGTGTTTGATGAAATGCTTGGTTGGATTTTAGTATAGATTTTGTTCCTCTTGGCTATGGTAGAGTAATTAGTGACGCTTGAGTTATCTAATGTCTTTGTTGATTGATAATTAGAAGTTGCTAATTGATTTAGATACCACTAAAGCTAGTCTTTCCCTTGGGAGTTGGCTAGGACTTGTGGAATCAAGTTGATTCATCCACTTGACTTTCCTCCATTATTAGAGGTTAACTAAGTGGTAGCAATGGACAATTGTGGTCACAATCAAGGAGGATAACTAGGATAGGACTTCTAATTCTCACAACCTTGCCAAGTGCTTTTTAGTCGTTAGTTTATTTTCATTGTCATTTACATTTCATGTCTCTTATCCCAAAACCCCAAAATACAATCCATAACCAATAACAAGATACTTCATTGTAATTCCTAGGGAGAACGACCCGAGGTTTAAATACTTCGGTTTATAGAATTTAGGGGTTTGTTACTTGTGACAAACAAATTTTTGTATGAAAGGATTATTGTTGGTTTAGAAGCTATACTTTACAACGAGATTTTATTAGTGAATTTCTAAACCGTCAAAAATTCATTCGTCAAAATGGCGCCGTTGCCGGGGAATTGCAATGGTGTTATGTTATTGGTTATTGTACATATGTGAATAGTGTGAATATCTTGCTTTTTGCTTTATTTGCTAGTTGTAGAATTTTGTTTCTTTTGTTTTCTATTAGCTTTTGTTTTTATTTTATCTTTTCACCATGAATTCTCATTTTGGCTATAAGTGTGATCACAACTATGTTGTAGGTGATGGGAGCTACAAAGAAGATGTGTGTCAAGGATGGGACAATCAAAGGTGGGAAGAGCCATATGCTTATGATCAATCATCATGGCAACAACCCCCACCAATGCACTATGAGGAAGAGCCATTCTATGATGCATACCAATCAAATGGCTATGGTGAATCTCCTTGTGATTTTCAAGAACCACCACCATATGCCTATGAGTCATATCCTCAACATGACCCTCAACCACACTCACAAGCCTATTTTCAACAAACACCTCCATATGACCATGATCCTTACCCACCATACCAACCTCCTTTTGAACCATATGAGCCATACATGGAACCACAATTCCAAGATTACTACTCCCAAGAACCACTTCAATACACACCACCACCTTACCAAGAAGAACCACCTTCTTATAATGAACCCTTTCTCCAAGACAATGAACCTTCTTATCCACTCCAACCTCTAATGGATGGAACCCTTGGTGTTCTTCTTCAAGGACATGAGGAGATGACAAGGGATATGCAACAATTCATGACCACCTTGGATGCAGTGGTAAACCGGTTAGCATCCCAACTTTTGGACACTCAAGGAACTCCCATGGCTCAAGAAGAGCATAGCATGAAGGAGAGATTGGAAACTCTGGTGGAAAAGGAGGAAGGCTACTTTGTATTAGAACAATTGGAGGAGCCTATGATCATTAAAGAAGGGGAAGAAGTGGTTGAAGACCTAGGAGATGCGGAACCTCCATGGGAAGCTAAAATCATAGAAAATCCATCCAAGAAGATTGAATTTGATGTCGAGGAGGAAAGTGCACAACCTCCAAAACAATTTTTGAATGAAGACTTGGAAAGAATGAAGCAAGAATTGAGTTCCCTTGGTGATGAAGATCATGCATCCAACCATCTTGGTGGTGAATCCTTTGAATTTGAAGAACCTTCTCCCAATGAGATAGAAAGCAATGTGGAGGTAGATTTCTCTCAACCTCCCATTTATGACTTGAGTGATGGAGACGAGTTAGATGAAGTTGATGAACAAAGGATTGAGAATGAAGAAGTTTATGAAGAGGTGGAGATTGACAAGGAAGAACACAAGGGAGTAAAGCTTGCTAGCACATTGGAGATACCTCTCCCCAAGCCACCACCATCCATTCTTTCATTCAAGTGGGTAAATTCCTTATACTCAAGCTTTATTATTCCCCTTGAATATGGTTTGCTTGAGACGGATGGTCAACTTAGACATATTTGTGGCTTTAAAAGTAAAAAGGAAATGGCTAGTGGTTGGAAACATTATTCTAGGCTCATTATGGTTGCATGTTCAAAGCTTAATTGCACGGTTTGGTATAGAGCTAGATTGTTTGGGTCTAGGAGAATGTTTGGTCACTTTATTGAGAATTCTAAGGTCATGCCACCCAAATGGAATAATGATAATCAACTTGAAGATGGGTGTGGAAATAAGATATGGGATCCGGGAATACATGAGGATCAATTTTGGGAGCCCATGGTTTGTGAAGAACTCCATCAAGGCTTGAAGATATTAAAATTGACGAATGGAGCTTATTGGAGATTCAAGCATTGGTGGATGTTCAAGGATAGCTTCAAGCACAAGCCACCTTGAGAGGAGCTCCCCATAAGTCCAACTTAAGGACAATAAACAAAAGTGCTAGGTGGGAGACAACCCACCATGGTAAAATCCTTTCATTTTCTCTTTTGTATATATTGGTAGAATTAGCTTAATTTCATGTTTTGTTTAGTTAGTTGAGTATGTTTGGTAGTTTAAGTATGTTAAATAAGGTTTTATGGTGTTTTGGTAGCTGTTTGGAGGTTTGGAATGCTTGGATTGGTGCAAAAACATAGAAAAAAATTTTTGAAAAACAGAGCACCATCCACGCGTATGCGTACATGGCGCGTATGCGCACTTCCAGTATTTTCGACCATCCACGCGCGCGCGCCACGCGTGCGTACGCGTGGATTGAGAAGTTCCAACCTCCATACATTTTCCAGAGAGTTGTGCCTGCGCCGCGCCAACGTTGTGCCTCTGGCACAAACCCCACTTGCGCACACGCGCACATGACGCGTACGCGCCACTCTCGAAATAAGCCAACGACGCGCGCGCGCCATGCGTGCGTGCGCGCGGATTTCTTTCTCCCATCCACTTTTCTTTTCTTCTCCTCCTTCCAATTCTTTCCTTCTCCTTTCTTCTTCCCTTCTCCTACCCCTCATCCAACACTTCCAAACACCATGGATAACCATTTATTTTAGTTAGTTACTTAGTTAGTTGGTTAGTTGATTAGCTAGTTTTAGTTTAGTTTTCATTTTATTTTCTCTCTTTTCATCATAAGTGTTGGAGTATTGACTTTGTTTACTATACATTGCTATATCCCTTATTGCCTAAATGCTATTTTAGCATGAATGTTTTTAGATAATCTTTGTTGGATTCTATGATTGAGGTTATATTTTGTTACTTGGTTTTGAGTTCTTCATACTTACCTTTTGAAAAATACCAAGTGATGAGAATTGTCTTCGAGCTTATAACTCTTTTGAATTGCATGTTGTAGCTAGCCACCATGTGATTTGAACCGTATTCTTTGATTAGGCAATCTCTTGATGGATAATGTTGAGCATTTACCTTAATGCATTGTATTTCATGATTATATCCATCCATATGTTTGACTTGAATGCTTTCATGCTTCTCTAATGCTTGTCTTACCTTACAAGCTTACTTAAAGCATCTCAAGCACACTAGGATAAGTGAAGTGCATGCTTCTTTTGTGACATAGCTTTTATGCTAATGTGTATTCTAAACCGCGCAATTTAGAATTCACACACCTAATATTTCTTAATGTCACACGAATTCACTCACCTCATTCTAGTGATTTACCTCATTCCAACAATGTATGCTTCCTTACTTTTATATCTTCTCATCTTATGGTGTTATATTTTTGTTTTTCATAACGAATGCACCACAAGCAACCATGGAGGCGGAAGAAAGAACACATAGCAATCCGGAGAGTCGCCGTACCCCCTTGCTCATCTTTGAGTGCACCGAGGACGGTGCAAACTTTTAAGTGTGGGGAGGTCGTCCAACCGATCGGCGATCTTGGGTGACAAATTTCTAACTCCAATACTTTTGCATTTCATTTTAGGATTTTAGGATTTTTACTTGCATTTTCTTATTTTTGCATATGTATACACAATAAGCTTAGTCAAGATAATGAGAATTTTTCAAGATTTCTATCTATAGGGCATGTCAATTGATTTGAGTGAAAACTTTTCATAGAACTTGCTTGAATTATATATATTGTGGAACATGTTTTGAGCTAAGAACACAAGCTTGTGAGATTTGAGCCTAACGGTGTGGTTACATCTTACAACCACTTATTTTTCCTTCTTGTGTGCATTATTCTCTTTCTATGATTGTAATCTTTGATTTGTTTGATTCTTTATGTCCATTATTTTGTGTATTCATGCATTTATGTGATTGAGGCCATCATTTCATTTAGCTCACGTACCCAAATAGCCTACCTTTTATCTTCCATTGTTAGCCAAATTTGAGCCTACGATTAACCCACTTGTTCTTATTTTAGCACATTACAAGCCTTAAAGCGAAAAACAATAATTGTCCCTTAATTTGGATCGTTGATTAGCTTAGGCTAGTGTGTGTGAGTATCATTCAAGTGTGGGAACCTTGGGACATTGGGTGAATAAAAGGGTATTTTGTATTGTTATTGAAAATATTGGGAATTGGGTACATACTCATGTATTGATCAAATGTAAAACCTTATGCATTGATGCTCTTGTATATAGAAAGAAAAAAAAATGAGAAAAACAAAAGAAAAAGAAAAGAAAAATAATATGGAAAAGAAAAAAAAATAGAAAAAAAAAAGAAGAAAAAAATAATAAAAAGGGGACAAAATGCCCCAAGGCAAGGTCCAATAAGATCAATGCATATGAGTTGCGAAATGAAAAGAAAATGCATGAGTATGTGAAAAGGTGAAAAATGGGTAGCTAGATTAGAACTTAATTGTATAGGATGTCATAGGTTAGGTGGGAAGTTTAAGCTTATCAAAAATTCAAATTTCAAGCTCACTTGACCAAATATGCATCCTACCTTGACCCTAGCCCCATTACAACCAATGAAAAGACCTCATGATACTTGTATGCGTGCATGAAATAAATGTTGATTGTTAGAAGAAAAACAAATCTTGGAAAGCATGAAATAGAGGAGAATTGAGTGAATCAACCCTAAACACTTGAGCGAATAGAGTGCAAACACATCCAGTGAGGGTTTGATGCTCAATTACATGTTTTCACCTATGATCATCATTCTTCATGCAAGTTTGTAAAAATATTTAATAACTCAATCCAATTGTGGATTAGACTTGCTAGTCCTTAGCCCCTGTGCATATATGTTTCTTGGGAATTGATTTATTTCGACCAAGCACTTGCATTCATTTAGATAGTTGCATATAGGTAGATTGCATTTAGTTAGTTTCCATTGAATAAATGCCATACCCTTACTTCATTCTTGGCTTAAGCATGAGGACATGCTTGGTTTAAGTGTGGGGAGGTTGACAAACCCCATTTGTAGGGTTTATCTTGTATTGATTTTTGGGGATTTTATCACCTTTTACCCATATTTATTCAAGAAATAGCATGGTTTTGTATATTCTCCTTTAATTGTGCTTGAATGTGAAAACATGCTTTTTAGGACTCAAAATAGCTAAATTTAATTCACCTTGATTCTATTAGATGCCTTGATATGTTTGTTAAGTGATTTAAGGTTTAGGAGGCAAAGATTGGATCAAGGGAATGAAGAAAGAAAGCATGAAAAGTTGGAGAACTCATGAAGAAATGGAAGAACCGAAAAGCTATCAAGCCAACCTCTTCGCACTTAATCGACCATAACTTGAGCTACAGAGGTCCAATTGATGCGGTTCCAGTTGGGTTGGAAAGCTAACATCCGGGGCTTCGAAACGATATAAGATTTGCCATAGTTGCTACACGTATGGTGGCGCGCACGCGCAAAGTACGCGCACGCGCCGTTGCTGCCACCTAGTTCACTTAAAGCAAAACGTGGCCAACGAATTCTAAAGCCTTGTGGGCCCAATCCAACTCATTTCTGATGCTATTTAACCCAAGGAGTGAAGAGGGAAACATATGTTAGTTACCAATTAGTTTAGTTTAGCTTTGTAGTTAGTTTCTAGAGAGAGAAGCTCTCACTTCTCTCTAGAATTAGGATTAGGTTTAGTTCAATAATCTTAGATCTAGATTTTAATTCATGCTTTCATCTCCTTCTATCTCTCAATTCTTTGTTGCTACATTCATCTTCTTTTATTCTTTAGTTGTAATTTCCTTTATGTTGTTCTTATGTTTTGTTGTAGATCTACTTTTGCTCCTTCTATTTTCTTTCAATTCAATTAGAGGTAATTCATAATAATTGTGTTCCTTTTGATTGTTGTTGTTAATTCATTGCCATAATTGTTGTTAGATTCTATTTTTGTTATCAATTTACTTTGCTTTTCTTTTATGCCTTCCAAGTGTTTGATGAAATGCTTGGTTGGATTTTAGTATAGATTTTGTTCCTCTTGGCTATGGTAGAGTAATTAGTGACGCTTGAGTTATCTAATGTCTTTGTTGATTGATAATTAGAAGTTGCTAATTGATTTAGATACCACTAAAGCTAGTCTTTCCCTTGGGAGTTGGCTAGGACTTGTGGAATCAAGTTGATTCATCCACTTGACTTTCCTCCATTATTAGAGGTTAACTAAGTGGTAGCAATGGACAATTGTGGTCACAATCAAGGAGGATAACTAGGATAGGACTTCTAATTCTCACAACCTTGCCAAGTGCTTTTTAGTCGTTAGTTTATTTTCATTGTCATTTACATTTCATGTCTCTTATCCCAAAACCCCAAAATACAATCCATAACCAATAACAAGATACTTCATTGTAATTCCTAGGGAGAACGACCCGAGGTTTAAATACTTCGGTTTATAGAATTTAGGGGTTTGTTACTTGTGACAAACAAATTTTTGTATGAAAGGATTATTGTTGGTTTAGAAGCTATACTTTACAACGAGATTTTATTAGTGAATTTCTAAACCGTCAAAAATTCATTCGTCAAAATGGCGCCGTTGCCGGGGAATTGCAATGGTGTTATGTTATTGGTTATTGTACATATGTGAATAGTGTGAATATCTTGCTTTTTGCTTTATTTGCTAGTTGTAGAATTTTGTTTCTTTTGTTTTCTATTAGCTTTTGTTTTTATTTTATCTTTTCACCATGAATTCTCATTTTGGCTATAAGTGTGATCACAACTATGTTGTAGGTGATGGGAGCTACAAAGAAGATGTGTGTCAAGGATGGGACAATCAAAGGTGGGAAGAGCCATATGCTTATGATCAATCATCATGGCAACAACCCCCACCAATGCACTATGAGGAAGAGCCATTCTATGATGCATACCAATCAAATGGCTATGGTGAATCTCCTTGTGATTTTCAAGAACCACCACCATATGCCTATGAGTCATATCCTCAACATGACCCTCAACCACACTCACAAGCCTATTTTCAACAAACACCTCCATATGACCATGATCCTTACCCACCATACCAACCTCCTTTTGAACCATATGAGCCATACATGGAACCACAATTCCAAGATTACTACTCCCAAGAACCACTTCAATACACACCACCACCTTACCAAGAAGAACCACCTTCTTATAATGAACCCTTTCTCCAAGACAATGAACCTTCTTATCCACTCCAACCTCTAATGGATGGAACCCTTGGTGTTCTTCTTCAAGGACATGAGGAGATGACAAGGGATATGCAACAATTCATGACCACCTTGGATGCAGTGGTAAACCGGTTAGCATCCCAACTTTTGGACACTCAAGGAACTCCCATGGCTCAAGAAGAGCATAGCATGAAGGAGAGATTGGAAACTCTGGTGGAAAAGGAGGAAGGCTACTTTGTATTAGAACAATTGGAGGAGCCTATGATCATTAAAGAAGGGGAAGAAGTGGTTGAAGACCTAGGAGATGCGGAACCTCCATGGGAAGCTAAAATCATAGAAAATCCATCCAAGAAGATTGAATTTGATGTCGAGGAGGAAAGTGCACAACCTCCAAAACAATTTTTGAATGAAGACTTGGAAAGAATGAAGCAAGAATTGAGTTCCCTTGGTGATGAAGATCATGCATCCAACCATCTTGGTGGTGAATCCTTTGAATTTGAAGAACCTTCTCCCAATGAGATAGAAAGCAATGTGGAGGTAGATTTCTCTCAACCTCCCATTTATGACTTGAGTGATGGAGACGAGTTAGATGAAGTTGATGAACAAAGGATTGAGAATGAAGAAGTTTATGAAGAGGTGGAGATTGACAAGGAAGAACACAAGGGAGTAAAGCTTGCTAGCACATTGGAGATACCTCTCCCCAAGCCACCACCATCCATTCTTTCATTCAAGTGGGTAAATTCCTTATACTCAAGCTTTATTATTCCCCTTGAATATGGTTTGCTTGAGACGGATGGTCAACTTAGACATATTTGTGGCTTTAAAAGTAAAAAGGAAATGGCTAGTGGTTGGAAACATTATTCTAGGCTCATTATGGTTGCATGTTCAAAGCTTAATTGCACGGTTTGGTATAGAGCTAGATTGTTTGGGTCTAGGAGAATGTTTGGTCACTTTATTGAGAATTCTAAGGTCATGCCACCCAAATGGAATAATGATAATCAACTTGAAGATGGGTGTGGAAATAAGACATGGGATCCGGGAATACATGAGGATCAATTTTGGGAGCCCATGGTTTGTGAAGAACTCCATCAAGGCTTGAAGATATTAAAATTGACGAATGGAGCTTATTGGAGATTCAAGCATTGGTGGATGTTCAAGGATAGCTTCAAGCACAAGCCACCTTGAGAGGAGCTCCCCATAAGTCCAACTTAAGGACAATAAACAAAAGTGCTAGGTGGGAGACAACCCACCATGGTAAAATCCTTTCATTTTCTCTTTTGTATATATTGGTAGAATTAGCTTAATTTCATGTTTTGTTTAGTTAGTTGAGTATGTTTGGTAGTTTAAGTATGTTAAATAAGGTTTTATGGTGTTTTGGTAGCTGTTTGGAGGTTTGGAATGCTTGGATTGATGCAAAAACATAGAAAAAAATTTTTGAAAAACAGAGCACCATCCACGCGTATGCGTACATGGCGCGTATGCGCACTTCCAGTATTTTCGACCATCCACGCGCGCGCGCCACGCGTGCGTACGCGTGGATTGAGAAGTTCCAACCTCCATACATTTTCCAGAGAGTTGTGCCTGCGCCGCGCCAACGTTGTGCCTCTGGCACAAACCCCACTTGCGCACACGCGCACATGACGCGTACGCGCCACTCTCGAAATAAGCCAACGACGCGCGCGCGCCATGCGTGCGTGCGCGCGGATTTCTTTCTCCCATCCACTTTTCTTTTCTTCTCCTCCTTCCAATTCTTTCCTTCTCCTTTCTTCTTCCCTTCTCCTACCCCTCATCCAACACTTCCAAACACCATGGATAACCATTTATTTTAGTTAGTTACTTAGTTAGTTGGTTAGTTGATTAGCTAGTTTTAGTTTAGTTTTCATTTTATTTTCTCTCTTTTCATCATAAGTGTTGGAGTATTGACTTTGTTTACTATACATTGCTATATCCCTTATTGCCTAAATGCTATTTTAGCATGAATGTTTTTAGATAATCTTTGTTGGATTCTATGATTGAGGTTATATTTTGTTACTTGGTTTTGAGTTCTTCATACTTACCTTTTGAAAAATACCAAGTGATGAGAATTGTCTTCGAGCTTATAACTCTTTTGAATTGCATGTTGTAGCTAGCCACCATGTGATTTGAACCGTATTCTTTGATTAGGCAATCTCTTGATGGATAATGTTGAGCATTTACCTTAATGCATTGTATTTCATGATTATATCCATCCATATGTTTGACTTGAATGCTTTCATGCTTCTCTAATGCTTGTCTTACCTTACAAGCTTACTTAAAGCATCTCAAGCACACTAGGATAAGTGAAGTGCATGCTTCTTTTGTGACATAGCTTTTATGCTAATGTGTATTCTAAACCGCGCAATTTAGAATTCACACACCTAATATTTCTTAATGTCACACGAATTCACTCACCTCATTCTAGTGATTTACCTCATTCCAACAATGTATGCTTCCTTACTTTTATATCTTCTCATCTTATGGTGTTATATTTTTGTTTTTCATAACGAATGCACCACAAGCAACCATGGAGGCGGAAGAAAGAACACATAGCAATCCGGAGAGTCGCCGTACCCCCTTGCTCATCTTTGAGTGCACCGAGGACGGTGCAAACTTTTAAGTGTGGGGAGGTCGTCCAACCGATCGGCGATCTTGGGTGACAAATTTCTAACTCCAATACTTTTGCATTTCATTTTAGGATTTTAGGATTTTTACTTGCATTTTCTTATTTTTGCATATGTATACACAATAAGCTTAGTCAAGATAATGAGAATTTTTCAAGATTTCTATCTATAGGGCATGTCAATTGATTTGAGTGAAAACTTTTCATAGAACTTGCTTGAATTATATATATTGTGGAACATGTTTTGAGCTAAGAACACAAGCTTGTGAGATTTGAGCCTAACGGTGTGGTTACATCTTACAACCACTTATTTTTCCTTCTTGTGTGCATTATTCTCTTTCTATGATTGTAATCTTTGATTTGTTTGATTCTTTATGTCCATTATTTTGTGTATTCATGCATTTATGTGATTGAGGCCATCATTTCATTTAGCTCACGTACCCAAATAGCCTACCTTTTATCTTCCATTGTTAGCCAAATTTGAGCCTACGATTAACCCACTTGTTCTTATTTTAGCACATTACAAGCCTTAAAGCGAAAAACAATAATTGTCCCTTAATTTGGATCGTTGATTAGCTTAGGCTAGTGTGTGTGAGTATCATTCAAGTGTGGGAACCTTGGGACATTGGGTGAATAAAAGGGTATTTTGTATTGTTATTGAAAATATTGGGAATTGGGTACATACTCATGTATTGATCAAATGTAAAACCTTATGCATTGATGCTCTTGTATATAGAAAGAAAAAAAAATGAGAAAAACAAAAGAAAAAGAAAAGAAAAATAATATGGAAAAGAAAAAAAAATAGAAAAAAAAAAGAAGAAAAAAATAATAAAAAGGGGACAAAATGCCCCAAGGCAAGGTCCAATAAGATCAATGCATATGAGTTGCGAAATGAAAAGAAAATGCATGAGTATGTGAAAAGGTGAAAAATGGGTAGCTAGATTAGAACTTAATTGTATAGGATGTCATAGGTTAGGTGGGAAGTTTAAGCTTATCAAAAATTCAAATTTCAAGCTCACTTGACCAAATATGCATCCTACCTTGACCCTAGCCCCATTACAACCAATGAAAAGACCTCATGATACTTGTATGCGTGCATGAAATAAATGTTGATTGTTAGAAGAAAAACAAATCTTGGAAAGCATGAAATAGAGGAGAATTGAGTGAATCAACCCTAAACACTTGAGCGAATAGAGTGCAAACACATCCAGTGAGGGTTTGATGCTCAATTACATGTTTTCACCTATGATCATCATTCTTCATGCAAGTTTGTAAAAATATTTAATAACTCAATCCAATTGTGGATTAGACTTGCTAGTCCTTAGCCCCTGTGCATATATGTTTCTTGGGAATTGATTTATTTCGACCAAGCACTTGCATTCATTTAGATAGTTGCATATAGGTAGATTGCATTTAGTTAGTTTCCATTGAATAAATGCCATACCCTTACTTCATTCTTGGCTTAAGCATGAGGACATGCTTGGTTTAAGTGTGGGGAGGTTGACAAACCCCATTTGTAGGGTTTATCTTGTATTGATTTTTGGGGATTTTATCACCTTTTACCCATATTTATTCAAGAAATAGCATGGTTTTGTATATTCTCCTTTAATTGTGCTTGAATGTGAAAACATGCTTTTTAGGACTCAAAATAGCTAAATTTAATTCACCTTGATTCTATTAGATGCCTTGATATGTTTGTTAAGTGATTTAAGGTTTAGGAGGCAAAGATTGGATCAAGGGAATGAAGAAAGAAAGCATGAAAAGTTGGAGAACTCATGAAGAAATGGAAGAACCGAAAAGCTATCAAGCCAACCTCTTCGCACTTAATCGACCATAACTTGAGCTACAGAGGTCCAATTGATGCGGTTCCAGTTGGGTTGGAAAGCTAACATCCGGGGCTTCGAAACGATATAAGATTTGCCATAGTTGCTACACGTATGGTGGCGCGCACGCGCAAAGTACGCGCACGCGCCGTTGCTGCCACCTAGTTCACTTAAAGCAAAACGTGGCCAACGAATTCTAAAGCCTTGTGGGCCCAATCCAACTCATTTCTGATGCTATTTAACCCAAGGAGTGAAGAGGGAAACATATGTTAGTTACCAATTAGTTTAGTTTAGCTTTGTAGTTAGTTTCTAGAGAGAGAAGCTCTCACTTCTCTCTAGAATTAGGATTAGGTTTAGTTCAATAATCTTAGATCTAGATTTTAATTCATGCTTTCATCTCCTTCTATCTCTCAATTCTTTGTTGCTACATTCATCTTCTTTTATTCTTTAGTTGTAATTTCCTTTATGTTGTTCTTATGTTTTGTTGTAGATCTACTTTTGCTCCTTCTATTTTCTTTCAATTCAATTAGAGGTAATTCATAATAATTGTGTTCCTTTTGATTGTTGTTGTTAATTCATTGCCATAATTGTTGTTAGATTCTATTTTTGTTATCAATTTACTTTGCTTTTCTTTTATGCCTTCCAAGTGTTTGATGAAATGCTTGGTTGGATTTTAGTATAGATTTTGTTCCTCTTGGCTATGGTAGAGTAATTAGTGACGCTTGAGTTATCTAATGTCTTTGTTGATTGATAATTAGAAGTTGCTAATTAATTTAGATACCACTAAAGCTAGTCTTTCCCTTGGGAGTTGGCTAGGACTTGTGGAATCAAGTTGATTCATCCACTTGACTTTCCTCCATTATTAGAGGTTAACTAAGTGGTAGCAATGGACAATTGTGGTCACAATCAAGGAGGATAACTAGGATAGGACTTCTAATTCTCACAACCTTGCCAAGTGCTTTTTAGTCGTTAGTTTATTTTCATTGTCATTTACATTTCATGTCTCTTATCCCAAAACCCCAAAATACAATCCATAACCAATAACAAGACACTTCATTGTAATTCCTAGGGAGAACGACCCGAGGTTTAAATACTTCGGTTTATAGAATTTAGGGGTTTGTTACTTGTGACAAACAAATTTTTGTATGAAAGGATTATTGTTGGTTTAGAAGCTATACTTTACAACGAGATTTTATTAGTGAATTTCTAAACCGTCAAAAATTCATTCGTCAATGGGCAGTGGTGGTGGCAGGTGTAGCTGTAGAGGAAGAGGGGCCGGTAGATGGTGTGGCAGTGTCACTAGGAGCAGTGAGGGATGGAGGTCTGTAGCCCAAAGCCAGAAAGTTTCTGCTGTGCGGGATTATCTTCTTGCATTCTGCAGCAGGTGGCCTCTCATCGGCATCCTCCCAAGGCACGTCAGCTCGACGGCCTAGCTGTGTGATCAAATATGGAAAGGGAAGAGTGCCTCGGACGTGGACCCTGGCCATATAGTACCGGATAAAGCGTGGCAGGTACAGGTCCTTACCCTCCATCACACTCCATAGGAGGGTGATCATAGCGGCTGGTATCTCAGTCTCGTGAGTACTCGGCATAATGTAGTTGCTAAATATCTGATGCCATAGCCGAGCCTCATCATTCAGGTAAATCCGCTTGATTCCTTTTGGCATGGTGGTGTTCTGACCCATTATCCAAGGAACGGTCGGGTCAAGGGCAATCCTCGCCTTGACTGCATCCCAATCAAATCGCATAAAACGCATGTCTTCCTCAGCTTTCTGATAACCATCTGGCTGATCAGATTTAGGCAGAAGCTTCAGAACATCTTCAATTGCCTTATCAAATCCTTGCCTTGACTGCATCCCAATCAAATCGCATAAAGCGGATGTCTTCCTCAGCTTTCTGATAACCATCTGGCTAATCAGATTTAGGCAGAAGCTTCAGAACATCTTCAATTGCCTCTTCAGTGACCAAAATCTCCTTTCCTCTGAGGTTCACTGCATCTAGGGAGGTTTTGAAGTAATTGCAGTAGAATTCCCTAACCCAAGATGCATTGACCTCAGTCAGAGGTCTCTCCAGGAAGAACCAGCCTCTTTGTTTGATTTGATCAGAGGTATATTGCTGGAGTTCTTCTGGGATCTTCAAAGTTCTCTCCAGGTATAGGTTCCTGGAGGTTGCAAACACCGGATACTTCAGTTCACAGTATCGGTTTGCAAACTTTATTGGATCAGTGGCAGGGATTAGCTGGTCGGCCTTCTCCTGCAGGGTAAAATTTTTCTCCCGCAAGGAGGCATCATGCATGAGATCTATGATGGACATAGAGGCTTCTCCTCTTTTCCGTTTGCCAGTTGTTGCCTTTCCTTTCCCTTTTCTGTGAGAGTCCGACATCCTGAAAAACAGAAAACCAGGATATATAATAAAATAGGAAAGAAAATAGGCAAATAATCACGAGAAATACAAAGTGGCAAAGGAGCAATAGGATAATGAAAATGAGTTAAGTAAAAGTGCATTTAGGAATGTATAGGAGTGAAAAGTCCGAAAGGAAGAATTTACAATCCAAAATATAATAGAAGGTATGTTAAGTAGGAAAAATTATTAGTATGCCATGGTTAGAGGGTTAAAAGAAAGTGAAAAACCAGAAAAAAATATTTTAAAAGGTTAGTTTGGTTAGAATTAAAAAAAGGAGTTCAGGAAATTAGAATTAGTGAGTTAATGAAAAATGGGTTAAGGTAAGTGGCATAAGGATAAGTTTCTAAGTAACAAGCATTCATAATTAGAAGCGATAGGTAACTCATAACCAAACAATGAAAACAGGTTGATGATGATTCAAATAGATATAGAAATAGCAAAAATTAGAATCAAACATCAAAAATGCAATATATGAACCAGGAAATCAAAGAGAATAAGAATGCGTGCCTGGCATTCATGAATGGGTTTGGGTAAAGCAGAGGAAAGCAGATTTCAAAATGCCGAAACCAAAACATGAATGAAAATATTTTACAAAAATTTGGGCAGCATTCCGGCTAAAATTGGATTATCCCAGAAAATAAACAGCAGTCAAATAGTTCATATGAATCAAAATTAAAGCTTGCAATTACATATAAGGAATATAAACATGAAAATTCAGTGTAAAGAGCAGCATGAAACAAGAAAACACAGCATATGAACATTACAAACATCACAGCAACAGCAGAATTGCAAATTTGATAAAACAGGAATATGAACAGTGCAAGTAAACAGGCCTAAATCCACTAACCACATCCTAGGCTACCTAACAACCTAAAATCCACTATAACATGCATATCTAACTAGCCTAAACATGAACATAAATAGAAAATAATGAAATAATGACTAAGGATAGAAGGGTGGCGTTCGTCGGAACCTGGTAGGCCGAATAAGGAGAGGGGGCAGAAGGGTGGCTGGCGCGGTGGAGAAGGGCGGCGCGGCGGCGGTGATGCTGTTCGGAGGGGCAGGGAGGGAAAGGAGGGGAATGGGGGTAGGAGGTAGGGAAAGGAAGGGGGTTTGGGTGGTTGTTGCTGGGCAGGGCGGCGGTGACGGGTGGTGGCGCGGCGTAGGCAGTGGCGTTGGAGGGAGGGAGGAGAAAGAAGAAGACGAAAGAAGGGGGAAGGAGGAAGGAGGTAGGTGGCGGCGGCGTCTGGGAGTTCGGCGGCGTTTGGGGGTGGCGGTGATGGTGGCTGGGTGGTGGTGGTTGGATTGGAGGGGAAGAGAGGGAGGAGAGGGTTTCAGGGGGGGCGCGACTGATGGGGTTCGCGTGGTTGGGGGTTATAAATTTGAATCCACGCGGCCGTGTGGAGCACGCGGTCGCGTGGTTGGAGTGAAATGGGGGGTGACGCGATCACTTGGAGGGCAAAAAGATCGAATGACGCGATCGCCTGGGGCATGCGATCGCGTCGCTGGGATTTGTGCTAAACGCACGAATCCAGCGTCGTTTCCGCGCAACTCTCTGTCTCCTTTGGGGTGTTCGTGCAATCCATGTGACGCGGTCGCATCGCTCACGCGGCCACGTGAGATTGGCATTGTGCAAGTGACGCGATCGCGTGGGTGACGCGACTGCGTGGGTCATTTGTGCGAAACGCACAATGGCCGCACGATTCCAGCCTAACTTTCTGGACGTTGGATCTTTACGCCAATCTCCAGATCACGCGGCCGCGTGGATGACGCGGTCGCGTGGGAAGTGTATTTTCGCCATTTGACGCGATCGCATGGATGATGCGGTCGCGTCGCGCACCCTCTTTTTTTTTATGCATGAAAAATGCAGAATGCAATGATGAATGAGATGCAAAATTCCAGGTTCAATATAATAAAAAATAAAATTTGAAAACAAATAAAACTAAATAAAAATTGAAAAGAAACGATCATACCATGGTGGGTTGTCTCCCACCTAGCACTTTTAGTCAAAGTCCTTAAGTTGGACATTGGATGAGCTTCCTGTCATGGTGGCTTATGTTTAAATTCATCCAAAAATCTCCACCAATACTTGGAATGCCAATAGCCTCCGGGGTCCCAAACTAGGCATGTAAAGCTCCTGATCAGCTTCAAACAAATTGTCAGGCTCCCGGGGTGACGAATGTCAGAATAGATTCCAGGATCCCAAACTTTGATGTTAGATCCGCCTCTTGATCCATATTTCTCCATCCGGGCGGTTTAGAAAGTAGATTCTCACCATGGTGACCAAACGTTTTCCTTGATCCATTCGATTGAACATGATACCAATCCGTGCACTTCAAGTTGAAGCATGGAACCTTATTGAACCTTATCCACCAGCTCTGAGTACGAGCCATTTTCCTCTTACTCTTAAAGCCGCAGAGAGCTCTAAGCTGGCCATCTGTTTCAAGCAAACCGTATTCAAGTGAATAAGTAAAGCTAAAGGTTAAGGATTGTACCCACTTGAAGCTTGTATTGGGTGGTAATGGCCTTGGGGTAGGTGATTCCAATGGTTCTCTGAGTTCTACTCCCTTGTGTTCTTCTGTGAATTTCTCCACTTCCTTGCAAGGTTCGTCAAATGCATCTGTGTCCTGGTCAAAGTCTTCTGTGTCTTCCTCATCACTCGAGTCATAGATTGGAGGTTGAGAGAAATCTACCTCTGCATCATCTTCGTATTCATTTGGGGAAGATTCTTCGATCTCAGAGAATTCACTTGCGGATGCAAGTTCATTACTAGGAGGACTTGACTGGAGATTATCATTATCAAGGAAACTTACTTCTTGGGTTGTTCTGTCTAGTTCTTCATAAACGACTTGCCTTGGGGATTATAGGGATCATGTGGTGGCGAATGGTGAAGAGAAGCTTGTGAGTGTGGTGGTTCGAGGTTATGTTGAGAGGATGGTCTATAGGCACGGGGTGGGGCTTGGTAGTTACAAGGTTGTCCACCATATCTATCAGCTGGGTATGCATTGTAGAATGGTCGTTGTCCATGATATCTTGGAGGGTGTTGTTGCCTAAACGGCAGATAAGATCCTCTTGGTTCCATCCATCCTTGATTGGTCTAACCTTGCCTAAACTTCTATTTCCTTCAACAAAGTTAGAACCAAACTCAAAGCGAGAAGGGTGAGAGTTCATAGTAGCAAATAAAATTAAAAAGGAAAAACAGAAATAAATAGACAAGTAAAAGAAAAATATTTACAATAACCAATAATAAGGCACACGTTAGCAGTTCCCCGGCAACGGCGCCATTTTGACGTCGGGGATTTTTGCCAGTAAAGAATTTTATAAAAATAGTCACGTTGTAGATATAGATTCTAAACCAATAGAAATCCCTTCGTACAAACGTTTTGGTTGTCACAAGTAACAAACCCCTTAAAAATTGATAACCGAGTATTTAAACCTCGGGTCGTCTTCTCAAGGAACTGCAGGGAAGTATGTTCTTATTATTAGTTATGGAGATTGTAAATTCGGGGTTTTAAGAATGAGGAACAAATATGACAAATAATTTAAATAGCTATTAAAATAAATAAATACTATAAAGCAAACTTTTGGCAAGGTATGAGAAATTGGAAGTCCAGACTTAGTTACTCTTATCAATAATAATGAAAGTTGAATATTAATTCCACTTAGTTGACTTTTGCTAAAGCAAAGGAAAGTCAAGGGACTAATTAGTTTGACCTTCGAATCCTATTTAATTCCTAAGAAAAGGTTGGGATTATTGAAGTTCAATTCAATTAGCAAAGATAACGGTTATCAATTATATTGAGCTAAGATAACTCCTGAGTTACTGATTCCTTAACCAAGACCAAAAGAGGAAAAGTAAATTTGCTGGAATAAAAATGTCTTCAGATTGAAAGCAATAGTGACATAAATAAAAGAAAGCGATATTAAACTGAAATACCTCAAATAGCATTAATTCAAAAGAGTAATTGTAACGTAGTAGAATTCATAAATTAAATGGCAAAAGCAGATAATCAACTAAAGTAATGGAATGAATAAAAGTGAAAGGGAAGCTTAAAGTAAAGGAACATTAAACCTGGGATCGAGAGTCACTCCTAAAACTAAGAGAAGTCCTAAATCCTAATCCTAAAAGAGAGAGGAGAGAACCTCTCTCAAAACTAAATCTAATTCATGGGAAGTAACTAAATTGGCAAGCTCTCCCTGAATGGATGCGTTCCCTCACTTCATAACCTCTGGTCTATGCCTTCTGGACTTGGATTTGGGCCAAAAAGGGCTTCAGAAATCACTGGGAGCATTTTCTGCAATTTTTGGTGCGTGGCCTCTGTCACGCGTCTGCGTGGGTCACGCGTCCGCGTGGGTCACGCGTCCGCGTGGGTCACGCGGTCGCATCATTCGGAGCTTTTCTTGTTACACGGTCGTGTCAGTCATGCGACCGCATCATATGCGTTCTGCTTAAGGCGCGCGGTCGCGTCCGTCATGCGGCCGCGTCGCTGTTGATTCGCGCTTGGCATGTGTCCGCGTCGCCCATGCGATCGCGTGGATGCCAGTTTCTTCAGAAACTCCGTTTTGTGCTTTCCTTCCATTTTTGCATGTTTCCTTTCCATCCTTTAAGTCATTCCTGCCTTAGAAGATCTGAAACTACTCAACACACTAGTCACGGCATCGAATGGAATTAAAGGTAATTAAAATAATTAGTTTTAAAGTATAGGAAACATGTTTTTCACATACATCACATAATAAGGAAGGAGAAGTAAAACCATGCAATTAATATGAATAAGTGGGTGAAGGATTGGATAAATCACTCAAATTAAGCACAAAATATATCATAAAATATGGGTTTATCAGTCACCTACTGCAAGGCAACTATGGAAAATTGCATATCATTTTGAAGCCCAAGATGTTACCTTTTCAATGCAATTGGAACCTGCCTCATTCGGGCCTTCGTAGCTCAAGTTATGATCGATTTAGTACGAAGAGGTCAGCATTGACAGCTTAGCAGTTCCTTCAATTTCTTTTGTTCCTTCCACTTTTCATGTTTCTGATAAACCACTATTTTATGGTTTATCTTATGCTCAATTGAACGGTTTTTATCAATTCTGTACCCACTTATTCATACTAATTGCATGTTTTATATTTTCCTTCCTGATTTTGTATTATGATTGAAAACATGCTTCTTTGGGCTTTAAACTTGCTAATATTAATCCTCTCTTATTACCATTTGATGCCTTGATATGTGTGTTAAGTGATTTCAGGAATTACAGGGTTGGAATGGCTCAGAGGATGGAAAGAAAGCATGCAAAAGTGGAAGGAATACAAGAAGTTGAAGAAGTTGCTAAGCTGTCAGCCTGACCCTCTCACACTAAAACGGTCATAACTTGAGCTACAGAGGTCCAAACGACGCGGTTCTAGTTGCGTTAGAAAGCTAATGTCCGAGGCTTCGATTTGATATATAATATGCCATAGTTGCCCTAACGCTAAGTGACGCAAACGCGTGATCCACACGGATGCGTCGTAGTGGCAAAAAACCAGCGTGGCAGATTTCTTCTCCAGCGATTTCTGGGCTGTTTTCGACCCAGTTTGCGGCTCAGAAAATACAGATTAGAGGCTATAAAGTGAGGGAATGCATCCATACATGATCATGCTTTCATAATACACAATTTTAAGATTTAGATGTAGTTTTTAGAGAGAGAGGTTCTCTCCTCTCTCTTAGGATTAGGATTTCAACTTTATTATTTCAACTTACAACTTCAATCACAGGTTCAATGTTTCTTTTATTTATTTTTCTAATTTGGTTTATGAATTCTCATGTTTAACTTGATTTCTTTTATTTAATGCAATTTGAGGTATTTCAGATTTATGATTGCTCTCTTTTATTTATGATATAAATAATTTGGATTTTTCCCTTTTGGCTTTGGTTGAGTCATTGGAGACACTTGAGTTATCAAACTCATTGTTGACTGAAAATTGGAATTCTTCAAGAATTAATTCGAGTTCCAATAACTCTAGCCTTTTCCAAGGAAAGACTAGGACTTGAGGAATCAAAATTAATTCATCCACTTAACTTACCTTCATAGTTAGAGGTTAATAAGGTGGGGGAAAAATCCAATTCTCATCACAACTGATAAGGATAACTAGGATAGGACTTCCAGTTCTCATACTTTGCCAAGAGTTTATTTTATAGTTATTTATTTATTTTATTCTTCTTATCATTTAACATACTAGTTCCTTACTTTCAAAACCCCAATTTACAGGACTCATAACCAATAATAAGAACATACTTCCCTGCAATTCCTTGAGAAGACGACCCGAGGTTTAAATACTTCGGTTATTAATTTTAAAGGGGTTTGTTACTTGTGACAACCAAAACGTTTGTATGAAAGGATTTTTGTTGGTTTAGAAACTATACTTGCAACGAGGATTTATCTGCGAATTTCTAGACCACACAAAAGTTCTCTCATCAAAATGGCGCCGTTGCCGGAGAATTGCAAACATGTGCCTTATTATTGGTTATTGTAAATATTTGCTTTTTGCTTGTTTATTTGTTTTTATTTTTATTTTTGCTTTTTTGTAAATTAAGAGGTTATTGGTTTTTATTTAGTTATTAAAAAAAATTTCAAAAATTTGTTCTTGGTGTTCATCTTGATCTTCAAGTTGTTCTTCGTGTTCATCTTGACCTTTAAGTTGTTCTTAATTGTTTTTTTCGTTTTGATCTAAAACTTTTAAGTTTTGTGTCATTTTATTATTTTTCTCTTTCCTCATTAAATTCAAAAATTCAAAATTTAAAACTCAAATTTCAAATTTCAATTTTCAAAAATTCAAATTAAAAAAATTTAAAATTCAAATTTCAAATTTCAAAATTTAAAATTTAATTTTCAAATTCAAAATTTAAATTTCAATAACCTTTTAATTTAAATTTATTTTTGTTTTCGTTACTATTATGAGTTCTCACCCCTCTCGCTTTGAGTTTGATTCTAATGTTGTTGCAAGGAATGGAAATTATAACAGGAACATGCATCAAGGTCAAAACAATCAGAGATGGAAGGAGCCACGAGGATCTGATCAACCCTTCCGGCAACAACACCTTCCACAGTACCACAAACAAAGACCATTCCACGATGCATACCAAGACAATAGTTATGGTGGACCCTTCCGTGACAACTAACATCCACCAAATTACTATAGTCAAGAGCCATTCCAGGGGGCATACCAAGATGATAGATATGATGGACCCCCATCATATGCCTATGAACCTCCTCAACACAACTTTGAACCACCACACTCACAAGCCAACTACCACCATTCACCTTCATATGATCCTAACCCTCATCCACCATACCAACCACCTTATGAACCATATGAACCATATATAGAACCACCCCAATTCCAACCCAATTACTCCCAAGAACCACCACCTCCATATGCACCATATCCATATCCATCAATCCAAGAGCCTTATGGTCCTACTTATGATACCCAAGCGGAACAAGAATCAACGGATTGTCTCAAGGAAATAGTGGATCAATTTCATGCAACCCTTCATCAATTGGAGCAAGCAATACATCAATTAGCTTCCCAACGTTCGGACACTCAAGGAATCCCATGGCTTCATGTGGACAATCTAATGAAGAACGTAGCATGAAGGAGACATTAGAAACTCCTGTGGACAATAAGGAACATGAATTTGTACTGGAACAAGTGGAGGAAGCCGGAATTATTGAAGAAGAAGAAGTGGTTGCAGACTTAGGAGATGCAGAACCTCCATGGGAAAGTCCAGCCATAGAACCTCCTTCAAAGATGTTTGAAATTGATGTTGAGGAGGGTGTACAACCTCCAAGGCATATCATGGCTAAAGACTTTGAAGAGGTTGATCAAGAGATGGAAATTAAAGAAGAAAAAGCACTACCTTCCATGCCCTTGGTAAGTAATGAAGAAGAGATTGAATTGGAAGAAAGTTACCAAGAGGAAGAGGTTGAAATTAAAGAAGTTTGCAAAAAGGTGGAAGTTGTCAAAGAGCACAAGGGAGTGGAGCTTGAAATCACCTTGCCAAAGTTATTGGAGACCCCTCCCCCTAAGTTGCCATCATCCTTCACAACATTCAAGTGGGTAAAATTCATATCCCTTAGCTTTCTAATCCCACTTGAATATAGGCTACCGGAGACGGATGGTCAACTTAGAGCTCTTTGTGGCATTAAGAGTAAGAGAAAGATGGCCAGTGGTAAGAATTATCCTGCAAGGTTCATTATGGTTGGAAGCTTTAAGTTTAAACGCAAAGGTTGGTGTAAAGCTCAACTGAATGGGTCTAGGAAGTTGTTTGGCCACTTTAGTGAGAATTCAGATTGCTTGCTACCCGGATGGAATCATAATGATCAACACAAAGACGGGTGTAAAAGCAAAGTTTGGGACCCCGGAATTCATTCCAGCAATCAACACTCATAGGGCCTTGTCACTTGCTTCAACTTGCTTGAAGGCTTTCTGCGCCTAGTTTGGGATCTCGGAGGCCATTGGAATTACAAATATTGGTGGAGATTCCTAGATGAGTTCAAGCACAAGCCACCATAACAAAGGACTCCCTAAATGTCCAACTTAAGGACTTTAACTAAAAGTGCTAGGTGGGAGACAACCCACCATGGTATGATCATTCCTTTTCTTCAATTTTGATTTTATTTCGTTTTGTTTGTTCTTCATTTTATTTTATTCTAATTTTATTGAACCTAGATTTATTCATAACATCCACATCTGCATTTTACATTCTACATACTGCATATTGCATATAAAAAAAAAGCACCCACGTGATGCGGCAGCGTCGCTGACGCATCCGCGTCACCAGTGCACTGGGAAGAAAAGAAATCGAATAGAAAGTCACGCGAGAGCGTGGCTGGAGGCGTGCCTTTGGCACAATTTGACCCACGCGACCGCGTCAGGTGGGAATAATGCCTCCCACACGTCCGCGTCACCCACGCGGATGCGTGACCTGAAATCGGCGTAAAAAAGGTGCATGGCCGAAAGTTGTGCTAGAGTGGAGCTGGACTGGTGCTAGACGCACAGAACTTACCACGCGACCGCGTCGCCAGCGTCGCACAACCTATCCAGATTAGTGCCAATTTTCTTATCTTTTCTTCTCTAATCCTAATTTTTCTATCTTTTCTTATTATTTCTTCGTCTTTTTCTTACTTTCTTCTTCTTCATCCCTCTTCACTTCCATTCTATTTCATTTAATTTATTTGCATACTTTCATTCATTGCATTATTTTCATTGGTGTTAGAAATTTATTTGGGTCATTATTTTTTATATTTTTGTGGATTATTCAAGATTTGTTTGACAATTATATATTACTTTTTAAAGGGTTACTTGCATGTTCAATTTAATACTTTCAATAGCTTATTTACCATGCATGTTATGTGTTTGTGAAAAAGCTCATATGGCATTATGCATTTTTCTAGATTATTCCATTCTACTATTCTGATGCCTGTTTTTCACAAATTTCCTTTTTTATATTTTATTAATTTAATATAATTATTCTTACAAATAGGTTGTTAGTATGAAAGACTTGGTAATTTAAATTGGACATTAAATGCTTGATCTATGCTACTCATGCCTTTGCCTGCATACCAATAAACACCTTGCATTTAATTGTCTTCATATGCACTGCTATATTCCCGTTTATGATTTTTCACATGTAGTCATGACCATGTGTCAACATCATTTATCTTTTAATGTGCATTAATTACCACCTCTCATATTCTCTTCCTTGCTCTATCCCTTTGAATTTAAGTTACTTTCTTCTTCCCTTTTCAGGATGGCCACCAAGAAAGGTAAAGAGAAAGCTACTCTCAAACCACCGGTAAGGAAAGGAACAAAAAGAGCCCCAGCTGAGGAACCACAACCCGTCCACTTACACATCTTAGCATGCACCGAGGACGGTGCAACCTTTAAGTGTGGGGAGGTTGATACCAATCTCCATGGGTTAGTTACTCTTCTATCTCAACACCAATAGTTTATTTTCCTTGTTAGTTGTATTTGCATGTTTGATTGCATATTTGTTTGATTTTTTGCATATTTTACCACTTGGTTGAAGTAATATTTTCTTTTTCAAGAAACCCTTTAGAGCATTTCACTAATTTGAATAAAATTTAATGTTACACTTGTTTGAAGAAATATTATACTGGAACATGGTTTAGAGCTCGAACACACAAAACCTGTGAGATTTTGAGCCTATTTGAATTGGTTGCATTTTATCAACCAAAAATTTTGTTTTAGTGTGTATTTTTCTCTCTAAAATTGTGATCTTTGTCTTGCTTAATTCTATATTTCCATGGTTTGATGTATACATGCACTTATATGATTGAGGCCTTTGTTTCACTTAGCTTACATACCCATATGGCCTTAACCTTTTCATTATCCATTGCAAACCAATTTTGAGCCTATTTTACCCCTTTGTTCTTTACTTTAGCACATCATTAACTCTAAGCGAAAAACAATAATGTCCTTAATGTGAATCCTTGATTAGCTTAGACTAGTGAGAGTGCTCATGAATTAAGTGTGGGAAAATTGGGATTGAAAATATTTGGTTTGAGAATTGAGTATGTTAGAATTTTCTAAAAATGTGAAAGAAATGTTTAGGACATGTTCATGCATTCAATAATTTAATCATATGCATTGAAAAAAATAAAAGAAAAAATATATATAATATAAAAAAAAGAATAAAAAGAGAAAAAGAAGAGAAAAAGAGCAAATAAGTAAAAGAGGACAAAATGCCCCGAAGTAAATGGTGAAAGCAATGCATATGTACTGTACTCGAAATTAGAATGCATGAATATGTGAAAAAAACATGGTTAATGGATAGTTAGATGTTGTATTATGATTACATGGATTGTCTAAGTTAGGTAGAAAGTTTAAGTTAATTAAGGATTCAGATTTTAGTCCACTTGGCCAAATACAATCCTACCTTGACCCTAACCCCATTACAACCCTTAAAAGACCTCTTGATTTGTGTATTTATGCATTAAATTTTTGTTGATTGGTAGAAGAAAAGCAAGCCTTAGAAAGCAAGGTTAGTAGAGAATTGAGAGAATCGAACCTTAAACACTTGAGTGATTAGAGTATATACACTACCAGTGAGGGTTCGATGCTCGATTCTTTGTTCCCTGCTTTCATGAGCTATCTTCTTACAAGTTTACTTGTACCTTATTTTGTATGATTTGAATTAGTAGAATCTGATTTATATTTGTCTTGGAAAATTTATATACTTTTAACCAAGTAGGTAGAAACATTTTGCATGTAGTTGCATTTATATAGATAGGTTGCATTTCATACATTCTACCATTCCTCTTCACTCCTTTATAGCTTCTCTTGAGCTTAGCATGAGGACATGCTAATGTTTAAGTGTGGGGAGATTGATAAACCACTATTTTATGGTTTATCTTATGCTCAATTGAGTAGTTTTTATCAATTCTTTACCCACTTATTCATACTAATTGCATGTTTTATATTTTCCTTCTTGATTTTGTATTATGATTGAAAACATGCTTCTTTGGGCTTTAAACTTGCTAATATTAATCCTCTCTTATTACCATTTGATGCCTTGATATGTGTGTTAAGTAATTTCATGAATTACAGGGTAGGAATGGCTCAGAGGATGGAAAGAAAGCATGCAAAAGTGGAAGGAATACAAGAAGTTGAAGAAGTTGCTAAGCTGTCAGCCTGACCCTCTCGCACTAAAACGGTCATAACTTGAGCTACAGAGGTCCAAATGACGCAGTTCTAGTTGCATTGGAAAGCTAACGTCCGGGGCTTCGATTTGATATATAATATGCCATAGTTGCCCTGATGCTAAGTGACGCGAACGCGTGATCCACGCGGACGTGTCGCAGTGGCAAAAAACCAGCGTGGCAGATTTCTTCTCCAGTGATTTCTGGGCTGTTTTCGACCCAGTTTGTGGCCCAGAAAACATAGATTATAGGCTATAAAGTGGGGGAATGAATCCATACATGATCATGCTTTCATAATACACAATTTTAGGATTTAGATGTAGTTTTTAGAGAGAGAGGTTCTCTCCTCTCTCTTAGGATTATGATTAGGATTAGGATTTCAACTTTATTATTTCAACTTACAACTTCAATCACAGGTTCAGTGTTCCTTTTATTTATTTCCAATTTGGTTTATGAATTCTCATGTTTAACTTGATTTCTTTTATTTAATGCAATTTGAGGTATTTCAGATTTATGATTGCTCTCTTTTATTTATGATATAAATAATTTGGATTTTTCCCTTTTGGCTTTGGTTGAGTCATTGGAGACACTTGAGTTATCAAACTCATTGTTGACTGAAAATTGAAATTCTTCAAGAATTAATTCGAGTTCCAATAACTCTAGCCTTTCCCAAAAAAAGACTAGGACCTGAGGAATCAAAATTAATTCATCCACTTAACTTACCTTCATAGTTAGAGGTTAATAAGGTGGGGGAAAAATCCAATTCTCATCACAACTGATAAGGATAACTAGGATAGGACTTCCAGTTCTCATACCTTGCCAAGATTTTATTTTATAGTTATTTATTTATTTTATTCTTCTTATCATTTAACATACTGGTTCCTTACTTTCGAAACCCCAATTTACAAGATTCATAACCAATAATAAGAACAAACTTCCCTACAATTCCTTGAGAAGACGACCCGAGGTTTAAATACTTCGGTTATTAATTTTAAAGGGTTTGTTACTTGTGACAACCAAAACGTTTGTATGAAAAGACTTTTGTTGGTTTAGAAATTATACTTGCAACGAGGATTTATCTGCGAATTTCTAGACCACACAAAAATTCTCTCATCAGCTTTCTTTCCATCCTCTAAGCCATTCCTGCCCCCATAAACCCTGAAAACATTTAACAAACATATCACGGCATCGAATGGTAATAAGAGAGGATCAAAATTAGCACATTTAAGGCCAAAGAAGCATGTTTTCAATCATAGCACAAAATTAGGAAGGAAAATGTAAAACATGTGAATTCTATGAATAAGTGTGAGAATAATGGATAAAATCCACTCAATTCAATACAGGATAAACCCTAAAATGGGGTTTATCAATCATCCAATTAGTTTTTAATCATGTTTGATAAAGTGATGCAGGCCAAAATTAAAAGAAACAGTAGCCCAAATGTAAGGAATCAAAATCATTGCTGGTGGGTCTTTCAAACCAACCAAGCCTAAAAGAAAAAAAAGCAAAGAATTCAGATGGGCTAAATGAAACAACTCCAACCCAAGCCCAAGAAGACTCATTCAAGTTGAAGCCTTCCAAAGCTCATCACAAGTTTGCTTTGGTTAGAACCAGAGAGAGAGATAGAGAGCTTCTTCCTGCTCATTTCATCAAAGAAGAAAGAAAAAGAAGGGCTAAGCAAAAAGCAAATGTCTAATTGCCAAAATCAAACCGTGTTAAGCTAAGTCAGAAGATAAAGGTGATTCATTTCCATTTGCATGAAATTTATTTTCTTCACTCCATCTACAACTCTCTGCGATACCATTTTGGGATAAATAGAAAAAGGTATTTCTGATCTATGCTGCTGTAAATCAATGGTTCACAAAGTTGCTTAGAGCCAAAGCACATTCTTAATGGCATGGATTTGGGGCTTATCACTGAACAACAATCCATGCTGCTTAGTTGACCTCGGTCAAGTAAGAAAATCAGAAATGAAATCCCTAATTTTGGGGGTTAATTGAAGAAAGCAAAATGACAACTTTGGGAAGCACACAGCTCAAGGAGTTGACTAAGGAAAGATCCAACACAGCAACTTAGGAAGAGGTACAAAAAGAAAAAACTTTAATTTTTGGAAGACCAAGGAGAAAGGACCAGGGTTTGAAGTTTT
This sequence comes from Arachis ipaensis, assembly GCF_059453495.1. Taxonomy (NCBI): domain Eukaryota; kingdom Viridiplantae; phylum Streptophyta; class Magnoliopsida; order Fabales; family Fabaceae; genus Arachis; species Arachis ipaensis. The sequence continues at coordinate 20,499,970 of NC_142443.1, forward strand.
TGTTCGGAGAAGGTTTCTCTGAGTAAATTTCATCAACTTGGATAGTGCTTTCTAGTTAAAAGAAGCATTTCACCAGAATGAGGAACGAAATCAAGGTCAAGTGAATCCGGTTCAACCTATAGCAACAGAGGCTGTTGAAGCATTAATCTCCTTCATGTTTTACAAATTGTAATTTCATTTTCAATGTATATCTTTCTGTAATTTCTTGAGTGAAAAAAGACTGAAAGAGAGGAATTAAGAAAAAGCCAAAGAGTGATAAAAGGCTGAGTGATACACTTGAGAGAAAAGCCTAGAGTGATTTCAGATTTCTTTAGGTTGTTTCTATTGTCTTGTATCCAGTACATGTGAGGTACCCCTTTCTTAGTTGGGTTAGCATTAAGAGTGAAGAGTTAGATATTAGCATAACCAAGTCAAGTTAGGTTAGAACTTGTGAGGAAAATGATTGTGTCAATCCTTTGGAATGGGTGTATGTAATACTTTAACTATAGTGAAAATTCCACCACTATTGTGGTGGAGACTAGATGTAGGTTGCATTGCACAAGGCAACTGAACCAGGATATACAATGGTGTCAGCTTCTCTCTTCCCTTCTCTGTTCTGTTTTCTGAAATTCATGAGACAAAACCAAATTGTCTCATAAATGTTCCATTGCTGAGTTCAAACAGATTCAGATTTAAAGTTTGAAATTAAAGGATTATTTCGTTAAAGTAAAAAAAGGCCATAGATTCAACCCCCCTTCTCTAAGCGTTCTACAACCTTCAATTGGTATCTAGAGCCAAGGTCTCTAGAATCAAGCGTCACCGCTTAGAGCAAAGGTCCAATGGCGAACAACTTGGGTACAACCACAGTTACCTATACTCTAACAGAAGGCCAGTCAAACAACAGTCCTCCCTTTTTCAACGGGAAGAACTATGCCTACTGGAAAGAAAGTATGCGGATCTTCATCCAATCCATTGATTACAACATATGGAAGATTGTTGTAAGTGGCCCCAAAATTCCAATAAAAATAAGTGCTGATGGAGTGGTGACTCCAAAAGAAGAAACTAAATGGAATGAAGATGACAAGAAGAAAGTCGAGCTGAATGCTAAAGCCGTCAACCTTCTTCACTGTGCTATCATCTTTGAAGAGTATTGAAAAGTGTCTAGATGCAAGACAGCCAAAGAAATTTGGGAGAAACTCTAGGTTACACACAAAGGCACTAAACAGGTCAAGAAAACGAGGATTGATATGCTGCAAAAAGAGTACGAGATGTTTAACATAAAGGATGGAGAAAGTATTGATGAAGTGTTTGAGAGATTCTCAATCATAATCAATAACCTTGATGCTATGGGTACAACCTACTCAGAACAAATCCTAGTGAGAAAAATCCTTAGAAGTCTCACAAAGGAATGGGAAACAAAGGTCACTATCTTAGTCGAAAGCAATAACTTAAGTCCCATAACCTATGATGAGCTAAAAGGGAAACTCCTTGCCTATGAAACCATAAATACAAACCAAGACTAAAAAAAAGGAATATCGCTTAAATCAAGAGTTGAATCAAAAGAAAGTGAGTCTAGTGATAGCTTTTCAGATGATGAATTTGTATTTTTTGCTAGGAGACTTAGAAGGATAATGAGGAACAAACGTAAGAACAAGGGCTCAAGCTCAAAGGAGTATAAGAAGGACTTGAGCAAAGTGGTATGTCACCATTGCAAGGAGGCTGGACGTTTCAAATACAATTGTCCAAAACTCAAGAAGGAGGACAAAGGGAAGAAAGAAAAGAAAAGAGTGCTCATGGCATCTTGGGAGGATCTTGAGAATGATTCGGATGAAGAGGAAGACTCCGAATGTGAAGCTCAAATATGCTACATGACTGGTGAAGATCAACTTGATGAGGTAAATTATTATGACTTGTCCATAGATGATTTACATGTTATCATTGATGATCTCACCCTCAATTCTGAAAAATTGCTGAACAAATATAATAAATGTAAATCTAAAAAAGAAATGTTGAAAGCTAAAAATGATTTTTTGAATGAGAAGGTGAAGGAATCCGAATGTGTTTTGGACATTATTGAGGAAAATAGATTTCTGAAATCTGAACTTGAGAAACTAAAAGGAAAGCACATTGTGGATCCTTCTCAAGAACTTATTGCTGAAAACGAAAGATTAAATGAAATGATTAAAAGATTGAATAGTGATTTAGCAAAGTTTGCTCATAGCTCTAGTAACTTGGACAAACTACTTGCAAATCAAAGACCATTATTTGAAAAATCTGGCTTAGGATATGTAACAAAAGATGATGCAGTTTTTTATAACTTCTCCACAAAATTCATGGCCTCTTCCTCAAAAACAAAATCCTTCATTAACAAATCTGGTATGGGACACGTTCCCACCTATGAAGAAGAATTTGGAAATTCTTATTTTGAGGAAACTAAATCATCTTTAAGAACTGAACCTATATCAAACAAATCAGGTCTGGGCTATATTTCAACCAATGAGGTTACATTCAAAAATTCATCTTTTCAAAACAGAACCTCATTTTCAAAAGGCCCATATGCTTTCAAAAATTCTGGTTTGAATGCTTTTGCAAAAAGGAACAATAACAAAAATCAATATGTCAAAAGAAATGCACATCTTCCAAAAACCATAAAAGCTAAGGTCTTTAATCATTTCCAGCATTATAATTCACATCCTTTTCAGCAACATGCTTCAGAAAATCATTGCTTTAATTGTAAAAAAAATTGGTCACTCTTACTTATAATGCTTCATTGAAAAAAGAAAAGTAGGAAATCAAATTTACAATATTGTTTGTGACATTAATGCACTTGGGCAACCAAGGTGGATTAACTTCAAAGGATCCAAATTAATTTGGATACCTAAGGTTGATTGAAATCTTATGTAGATGTGCCTAGCATCCAAGAAAAAGAAAGATATGTGGTATTTGGATAGTGAGTGTTCTAGGCACATGACTGGAAGGTCAACCTTGTTCATCAAACTCAACAAGTATGATGGAGGTTTTGTGACCTTTGGAGATGATGGAAAAGGTAAAATTATTGCTGTTGGAAAAGTAGGTGATAATCACTCTATTTTAATTGATGATGTCTTTTTGGTTAATGGTTTAAGGCATAATCTTTTGAGTATAAGACAATTGTGTGATTTGGGTTATTTAGTGACTTTCAAAAGATTGGAATGATGTGTTGTATATGAAAAGACCAATGATGTATTGTTTATAGCTAAGTGTTTCGATAATGTGTATGGACTTACTCTTGATAAACTCAAGGATCAAAATGTAGCTTGTTTTCACTCTAAAGAATCTGAAAAGTGGCAATGGCACAAGAGATCGGGCCATGCTAGCATATTTCAAATAAATAAGCTTGTCAAGAAAGGATTAGTGAGAGGTCTTCCTTTGATAAAATTTGACAAATATATCACTTGTGATGCTTGTCAAATGGAAAAACAAACAAAGAGTTTATTTAAATCAAAGGAAGACATTTCTACTAAAAGACCACTTGAATTGCTACATATTGATTTATTTGGTCCAACAAGAACTCAAAACTTAGGTGGTAAACACTATGGTTTAGTAATTGTGGATGACTACTCTAGGTTTGGTTGGGTTTTATTTCTTGCACACAAAAATGAAGCCTTTTCGGCCTTTGAAATTTTTAGCAAGAAAGTTCAAAATAAAAAGGATTTAAAGATCACCTCAATAAGAAGTGATCATGAAACTAAATTTGAAAACCAATTATTTGAATCCTTTTGTAAGGAATTTAGAATATCACATAACTTCTCTTGTCCAAGAACACCACAATAAAATGGTGTTGTGGAAAGAAGAAACAGATGTATTCAAGAAATGACAAGAGCCATGCTATGTGAGAGTAATGTTCCAAAATTCCTTTGGGCTGAAGTGATTAACACAGCTTGCCACATTTTGAATAGAACTATCATAAGAAAATTTTTGAAGAAAACACCTTATGAACTTTGGAAAGGTTACCCACCAAATTTAAATTACTTGCATATCTTTGGATGTAAATGTTTTGTTCTAAATAACAAAGATAATTTGGAAAAATTTGATCCAAAGGCATATGAGTGTTTATTTGTAGGATACTCCACAAATAGTAAAGCATATAGAGTTTATCATCAAGATGCTAGAATAATTGAGGAGTCCATACATGTTACATTTTGTGATACTAACTTGGTTTAAAATATTTTGGAGGATTGTGATGCAAGAAACCAGGATAAAAAAGATGATGAAAAGGCCAAAATCGTGAGAGTGAAAATTCTGAACTAAATGAATCTAAAACTGTAGCTGTAGAAAATCCTGCACGAGAAAATTCTGTTTTGTCTCATGAATCTGGTGAAAATCTTGAAACCACCAGTTCATTGAATCCCTCAGTGACCAAATCTGCTTCTAAATCCACAAGACCTCGTGAATGGAGATTCCTCAAGAACTATCCTCAGGAGTTTGTCATTGGGGATGTTTCACAAGGTGTCAAAACTCGTTCCTCCACTAGAAAAGTAAATGAAGAAACAAACATTGCTTTTCTCTCTCAAATGGAGCCTCAAAACATCAAGTAAACTCTTGATGACCCCTCTTGGGTAAAGGCAATGGAGGAAGGGCGTCATGAGTTTGAAAAGAACCAAGTTTGGACACTTGTGCCAATGCCAATTAGAATGAAAGTGACTGGTACCAAGTGGATATTTTGAAACAAGTTAGGAAAGGATGGTAGCATTACAAGAAACAAAGCAAGGCTAGTGGCACAAGGATATAACCAAGAGGAAGGAATAGATTTTGATGAATCCTTTGCCCCTGTTGCCCGAATGGAAGCCATAAGACTTCTTCTAGCTTATGCTGCTTATTGTGGTTTCAAATTGTATCAAATGAATGTGAAATGTGCTTTCTTGAATGGTGTGATAGATAGAGAAGTGTATGTGGCATAGCCACCTGGTTTTGAAAATAAAGAATTTTCTAACCATGTTTTCAAACTATCAAAAGCTCTATATGGTTTAAGGCAAGCTCCTAGAGCTTGGTATGAGAGACTTAGCTCTTTTCTTTTGAAAAATGATTTTCAAAGAGTCACCATGGACACTACTCTATTTATTAAGAATTCTAATGATTCTTTCATTCTAGTCCAAATTTATGTTGATGACATTATTTTTAGATCAGCCAATGAATCCCTTTGTACTGAATTTGGAAAACTTATGATAAGGGAATTTGACATGAGTATGATGGGTGAACTTAATTTTTTCCTTGGGCTTCAAATTAAGCAAACTAAAAATAGTATTTTTATTCATCAAGAGAAGTATGCCAAGGAACTAGTTAAGAAATTTGGTATGAAAAATGCCAAACCCATGGGAACTCCCATGCACCGTAATTCAAAATCAGAAAAGAGTGAAACTGAGAAAGATGTAGATGAGACTAGGTATAGAGGAATAATTAGCTCTCTTATGTACTTAACTTCCTCTAGACCTGACATTGTACAGAGTGTTGGAATGTGTTCTAGATTCCAATCCAAACCTAAAGAGTCACATCTTTCAGCAGTTAAGAGGATCATTAGATATGTTCATGGCACATCCAATTTTGGTCTATAGTATCCTAAGATTGATGATTTTTCTGCAGTTGGTTATTGTGATGCAGATTTTGCTAGAGATAGAGTGGATAGAAGGAGTACATCAGGCATATGCTATTTTCTTGGGAAGTCTCTAAATGTTTGGTCTAGTAAGAAGTAGTCCACGGTGGCTTTATCCACTACAGAGGCTGAGTATATTGCTTCTTCTTCCTGTTGTTCTCAGCTTATTTGGTTGAAGACTCAACTTTTTTATTATAAATTAAATGTACATAACATTCCCTTGCTATGTGACAATATGAGTGCCATCAATATTTTCAAAAATCCAGTTTTACACTCTAGAACTAAATATATTGAGGTGAGATTTCACTCAATAAGAGAACATGTTTAAAGAGGGAATATTAGCATTCAATTTATTAAATAAGAAGATCAATTAGCAGATATTTTCACCAAACCTCTAGCTGAAGACAGATTTTGCAAGCTTAGGACAAATTTAGGGATTTTAAATCATGATTCATTGTTTGCGCATTACTAATGTGTTTGTTGAAGTTTTTGTCTCACAAGTTGGGATGAGACCATTCTGGGCAAATGAAGAATTTAGGGATGTCAACGGGGCAGGGCGGGGGCGGGGATGTCTCCCTGTTCCCCATCCCCGCCCTCAGACTTGCTCCCCATCCCCGTCCCTATTCCCTGCTATGGGGGAATATTGCTCCCCATCCCCATTCCCCATCTACATAATAGTTCTAACTAATTATTAATTTTATATGAATAGAGCTACAAGTATCTATCTTATACAAAAACTGCAAGATTTTATACAAAAAAATCTAAATGACACGATGGTGACTTCTTTCGAAATGACGCAATGGGGGGACGCAACAATGAGCTAAAGGACAAAGCAGTAGACGAGGTGGGAGACGCGGCAACAGAGAAGAGAATGGACACGACAGCAGAGTTACAAAAAGGAACGCCGCAAATAAAAATTATGACGCGGTAAGGGTGATGGTACGGTGAGGTGTGACGATTGATGAGCGGATAATTTATACACTTTTTGGCATTGTGTTTAGTATGTTTTTAGTATATTTTAGTGAGTTTTTATTATGTTTTTATTAGTTTTTATTCAAAAATCACATTTCTAGACTTTACTATGAATTTGTGTATTTTTTCTGTGATTTCAGGTATTTTCTGGCTGAAATTGAGGGACCTGAGCAAAAATCTGATTCAGAGGCTGAAAAAGGACTGCAGATGCTGTTGGATTCTGACCTCCCTGCACTCGAAGTGGATTTTCTGGAGCTAAAAAAGCCCAATTGGCACGCTCTCAATTGCGTTGGAAAGTAGACATCCTGGGCTTTCCAGCAATATATAATAGTTCATACTTTGCCTGAGATTTGATGGCCTAAACCGGCGTTCCAAGTCAGCATAAAAATTCTGGCGTCAAAACGCCAGAACTGGCATAAAAGCTGGAGTTAAACACCCAAACTGGCACAAAAGCTGGCGTTTAACTCCAAGAAAAGTCTCTACATGTAAAAGCTTCAATGCTCAACCCAAACACACACTAAGTGGGCCCTGGAAGTGGATTTCTACACTAACTATTCTAGCTTACTCATTTTCTGTAACCCTAGGTCACTAGTTTATTATAAAAACTACTTTTAGTGATTTATTTTGTACCTCATGACATTTCATTTCTGAATTTGTATCTTCTACAGCATGAGTCTCTAAACCCCATGGTTGGGGGGTGAGGAGCTCTGCTGTGTTTTGATGAATTAATGCAATTACTACTGTTTTTCATTCAATCACGCTTGCTTCTATTCTAAGATATTTACTCGCACTTCAACTTGGTGAATGTGATGATCCGTGACACTCATCACCATTCTCAACCTATGAACGCGTGCCTGACAACCACCTCCGTTCTACCTTAGACTGAGTGCATATCTCTTAGCCTCCTGATTCAGATCAGAGTCTTCGTGGTATAGGCTAGAATTATTAGCAGCCATTCTTGAGATCCGGAAAGTCTAAACCTTGTCTGTGGTATTCTGAGTAGGATCTGGGAAGGGATGACTGTGACGAGCTTCAAACTCGTGAGTGTTGGGCATAGTGACAGATGCAAAAGGATCAATGGATCCTATTCCAACACGATCGAGAACCGACAGATGATTAGCCGTGCGGTGACAGTGCATTTGGACCATTTTCACTGAGAGGACGGATGGTAGCCATTGACAACGGTGATCCACCAACATACAGCTTGCCATGGAAGGAGCCTTGCGTGCGTGAAGAAGAAGACAGTAGGAAAGCAGAGATTCAGAAGATAGAGCATCTCCAAAACCTCAACCTATTCGCCATTATTGCATAACAAGTATTTATTTCATGTTCTTTTACTCTTTACAATTAAATATGAGAATTATTGATATCCTGACTAAGAGTTACAAGATAACCATAGCTTGCTTCAAGCCAACAATCTCCGTGGGATCGACCCTTACTCACGTAAAGTATTACTTGGACGACCCAGTGCACTTGCTGGTTAGTTGTGCGGAGTTATGAAAAGTGTAATCATAATTTTGTGCACCAAGTTTTTGGCGCCATTGCCGGGAATTGTTCGAGTTTGGACAACTGACGGTTTATCTTGTTGCTTAGATTAGGAATAATTTATTTTTGTTGGTTTAGAGTCTTTTATTTGAGTTTAGTTTCATATTTTAAGTTTGGTGTTAATTGCATGCTTTTATTTTCTTTCAATTTTTTGAATTTGCATGTTCTTAGTTCTTTCTTGATCTTTAAAAATTCTAAGTTCGGTGTCCCTTGTGCTTTTATTTACTTAAAAATTTTTCAAAAATTTGTTCTTGGTGTTCATCTTGATCTTCAAAGTGTTCTTGGTGTTCATCTTGACATTCAAAGTTTTCTTGTTTGTTCTCTTTGTTTTGATCTAAAATTTCTAAGTTTAGTGTCATTTTGTTGTTTTTCTCTTTCCTCATTAAAATTCAAAAAAAAAATACTTTTTCCTTATTTTACTCATAAATTTCGAAATTTTGCATTAAATTAGTCAAAGATTTTCAAAATCATATATTTTTTTTAGTCAAGTCAAAATTCTAATTTCGAAAATTGATCTTTTCAAATCTTTTTCAAAAATCAAATCTTTTTAATTTCTTCAATCATATCTTTTTTTTTAAATTGCAATCATATCTTCTCAATAATATCTTTTTCAAAATAATTTTCAATCATATCTTTTTGATTGCTAATTTCAAAATCTTTTTAATTAAATAATTTAGTTATCAATTTGCTTTTATTTCATTTTCTTCTAATTTTCGAAACTTTTATTTTATCTTCCATTTATTTTGTTTTATTTTATTCGGTTACTTTTAGTTAAATAAAATAAAAAAAAAATTTAAAAATATAATTTATTTGCAATTCATATCATCAATTCTCTTTTCTCCATCATGGACATAAGTGGAAATGAACGGTCCAGAAGGACTCTGGGGTCATATGCTAACCCCATTACAGCTGCATATGGGAGTAGCATCTGTATACCTCCCATCAAAGCAAGCATTTTTGAGCTAAATCCTCAGCTCATTATCATGGTGCAGCAAAATTGCCAGTATTCCGGTCTTCCACAGAAAGAACCTACTGAGTTTCTGGCACAGTTCTTACAAATTGCTGACACAGTACGTGATAAAGAAGTGGATCAGGATGTCTACAGATTATTACTGTTTCCATTTGCTGTAAAAGATCAAGCTAAGAGGTGGTTAAATAATCAACCCACAGCAAGCATAAAAACATGGAGACAGTTATCAGAAAAATTCCTGAATCAATTTTACCCTCCAAAAAGGATGACACAGCTGAGGCTGGACATCCAAGGCTTTAAACAAGAGGATCATGAATCCCTTTATAATGCTTGGGAGAGGTACAGAGGGATGCTAAGGAAATGCCCCTCTGAAATGTTTTCAGAGTGGGTACAGTTAGACATCTTCTACTATGGGCTTACAGAAAGAGCTCAAATGTCTCTAGATCACTCGGCTGGTGGATCTATACACATGAGAAAGACAATTGAAGAGGCTCAAGAACTCATAGATACGGTTGCTAGAAATCAACATCTATACTCAAGCAGTGAGTCCTCATTAAAAGAAAAGGCTAGAGCAGTAACTACTGATCCTAATCCTCAAGAACAGATCGTTGAACTTAATCAGCAATTGCTCCTTATGACAAAACAATTAGCAGAATTTAAAGAGATGCTCCAAGACACTAAAAATGCTAACAAGAATATGGAAGCACAATTGAATCAAACAAGACAGCAACTATCTAAACAGATAACAGAAGAATGCCAAGCTGTTCAACTAAGGAGCGGGAAGACATTGAATAATTCAGCTCAAAGTAGCAGAAAGCCAAAAAGGGAACAACTGACAGAGGATGAACAAACCACTGTCCAAAATCTCTCTGAGGACAGAAAGAGCCCAGAAAGGAATAATTCTGGCGTTCAAACGCCAGAAAATGGTGAAAAATTGGCGTCAAACGCCCAGTGGATGCCCACTTCTGGCGTTCAAACACCAGAAAAGGGAGAAAAGTTGGCGTTGAACGCCCATTCCTTGCCCAGTTCTGGCGTTCAAACGCCAGAAAAGGGTGGGAAGCTGGCGTTAAACGCCCATCCAGCACCCAATCCTGGCGTTCAAACGCCAATGAGGGATCAGACACCTGCAAGTGCTGATAGTAACCCCTCTAAGAAGGCTTCTCCAACCACCTCTGTAGGGAATAAACCTGCAGCAACTAAGGTTGAAGAATATAAAGCCAAGATGCCTTATCCACAGAAACTCTGCTAAGCGGAACAGGATAAACAATTTGCCTACTTTGCAGACTATCTCAGGACTCTTGAGATAAAGATCCTGTTTGTAGAGGCACTTGAGCAAATACCCTCTTATGCTAAGTTCATGAAAGAGATCTTAAGTCATAAGAAGGATTGGAAAGAAACTGAAAAAGTGTTTCTCACTGAAGAATGCACTGCAGTCATTCTGAAAAGCTTACCAGAGAAGCTTAAAGATCCAGGAAGTTTTATGATACCATGCACATTAGAGAAAGACAGCTCTATGTGACCTTGGAGCAAGTATCAACCTAATACCTGCATCCATTATCAGAAAGCTTGGCTTGACTGAAGAAGTCAAACCAACCCAAATATGTCCTCAACTTGCTAATGGCTCCATTAAATATCCATCACGCATAATTGAGGACATGATTGTCAAGGTTGGTCCATTTACCTTTCCCACTGACTTTGTAGTGCTGGAAATGGAGGAGCACAAGAGTGCAACTCTCATTCTAGGAAGACCTTTCCTAGCAACTAGACGAACTCTTATTGATGTACAAAAAGGGAAAGTGACCCTAAGAGTCAATGAGGATGAGTTTAAGTTAAATGCTGTCAAAGCTATGCAGCATCCAGACACATCAAATGACTGCATGAGTGCTGATATTATTGACTCTTTGGTGGAAGAGATCAATATGACTGAAAGTCTGGAATCATAGCTAGAGGACATCTTTAAAGATGTTCAGCCAGATCTGGAGGAATCAGAGGAAATAAAAGAACCTCTAAAAATTCCTCAGGAAGAGGAGAAACCTCCCAAACCCGAGTTCAAACCACTACCACCATCCCTGAAATATGCATTTCTGGGAGAAGGTGACACTTTTCCAGTGATCATAAGCTCTGCTTTAAATCCACAGGAAGAGAAAGCACTAATTCACGTGCTAAGAATGCACAAGACAGCTCTTGGTTGGTCCATAAGTGATCTTAAGGGCATTAGCCCAGCAAGATGCATGCACAAGATCCTATTGGAGGATGATGCTAAGCCAGTGGTTCAACCACAGAGGCGGCTGAATCCAGCCATGAAGGAGGTGGTGCAGAAAGAGGTCACTAAGTTACTAGAGGCTGGGATTATTTATCCTATTTCAGATAGCCCCTGGGTGAGCCCTGTCCAAGTTGTCCCCAAGAAGGGAGGCATGACAGTGGTTCATAATTAAAAGAATGAACTAGTTCCTACAAGAACAGTTACAGGGTGGCGTATGTGTATTGACTACAGAAGGCTCAATACAGCCATCAGAAAGGATCATTTTCCTTTACCATTCATAGACCAAATGCTAGAGAGACTAGCAGGTCATGAATACTACTGCTTTTTGGATGGCTATTCAGGGTACAACCAAATTGCAGTGGATCCTCAAGACCAAGAGAAAACAGCATTCACATGTCCATCTGGAGTATTTGCCTATAGAAGGATGCCTTTTGGTCTGTGCAATGCACCTGCAACCTTTCAGAGGTGCATGCTCTCTATCTTTTCTGATATGATAGAGAAGTTTCTGGAGGTCTTCATGGATGACTTCTCAGTATTTGGAGACTCATTCAGCTCCTGTCTTAATCATCTAGCACTTGTCCTGAAAAGGTGCTAAGAGACTAACCTGGTCTTAAACTGGGAAAAATGTCACTTTATGGTGACTGAAGGAATTGTCCTTGGGCACAAAATTTCAAGCAATGGAATAGAGGTGGATAAAGCCAAGGTAGAGGTAATCAAAAAATTACCACCACCTGCCAATGTTAAGGTAATCAGAAGCTTTCTGGGGCTTGTAGGATTCTATAGGATGTTTATAAAGGATTTTTCAAAAATTGCAAAACCTCTGAGCAATCTGCTAGCTGCTGACACACCATTTGTATTTGACACAGAGTGTCTGCAGGCATTTGAAACCCTGAAAGCTAAGCTGGTCACAGCACCAGTCATCTCTGCACCTGACTGGACATTACCATTCGAATTAATATGTGATGCCAGTGACCATGTCATTGGTGCAGTGTTGGGACAAAGGTAGAACAAGCTTCTGCACGTCATTTACTATGCCAGTCGTGTTCTCAATGAAGCACAGAAGAACTACACAACCACAGAGAAAGAGCTGCTTGCGGTGGTTTATGCCATTGACAAGTTTAGATCCTATTTAGTAGGATCAAAAGTGATTGTGTACACTGACCATGCTGCTCTTAAATATCTACTCACAAAGCAGGATTCAAAACCCAGGCTCATAAGATGGGTGTTGCTTCTGCAAGAGTTTGATATAGAAATAAGAGACAGAAAAGGGGACAGAGAACCAGGTAGCTGATCACCTGTCCCGAATAGAACCAGTAGCAGGGGCGTCCCTCCCTCCTACTGAGATCTCCAAGACCTTTCCGGATGAGCAACTCTTCGCCATTCAGGAAGCACCATAGTTTGCAGACATTGCAAATTATAAAGCTGTGAGGTTCATACCCAAGGAGTACAGCAGGGCGCAAATGACAAAACTAATTTCTGATGCAAAGTACTACTTATGGGATAAACCATATCTCTTTAAGAGATGTGCAAACGGAATGATCCGCAGATGCATACCTAGAGAGAAGGCACAGAAGATCCTATGGCATTGCCATGGATCACAGTATGGAGGATATTTCGGAGGTGAGAGAACAGCCACTAAGGTCCTCCAATGTGGCTTCTACTGGCCTACTATCTATAAAGATGCTTGAGAATTTGTGCGTAACTGTGACAGTTGCCAAAGAGCTGGCAACTTGCCTCATGGTTACGCCATGCCTCAACAAGGGAATCTTAGAGATTAAGTTGTTTGATGTATGGGGAATTGATTTCATGGGTCCTTTTCCACCATCATACTCAAACACTTACATTCTGGTGGCAGTAGACTACGTATCTAAATGGGTAGAAGTAATTGCCACACCCACTAATGATACTAAGACTGTGCTAAAGTTCCTCCAGAAATATATCTTCAGCAGATTTGGTGTTCCCAGAGTATTAATCAGTGACGGAGGCACTCATTTCTGCAATAAACAGCTTTACTCTGCTATGGTCTGATATGGAATTAGCCACAAAGTAGCAACTCCATATCATCCACAGACAAATGGGCAAGCTGAAGTCTCTAATAGAGAACTAAAAAGAATCCTGGAACGGACTGTAATTGCCCGTAGAAGGGATTGGGCAAAGAGCTTGGATGATGCTCTGTGGGCATACAAAACAGCCTTAAAGACCCCTATAGGAACCTCTCCATACCAGCTTGTGTATGGCAAGGCCTATCATCTGCCCGTGGAACTGGAACATAAGGCCTACTGGGCAACTAGATTCCTAAACCTGGATGCTAAGTTAGCTGGAGAGAAAAGATTGCTCCAGCTGAATGAGCTAGAGGAATTCAGACTCAATGCTTTTGAAAATACAAAAATTTATAAGGAAAAAGCAAAAATATGGCATGACAAGAAACTGTCATCTAGAGTCTTTGAGCCAGGACAAAAGGTTCTGCTGTTTAACTCTAGACTCAGATTATTCTCCGAGAAATTAAAATCCCGGTAGAGGGGACCATATGTGATTACAGGTGTATCACCATATGGATATGTTGAGCTTCAGGATATTGACTCTGACAAAAAGTTTATTGTTAATGGACAGAGAATCAAACATTATCTTGAAAGCAATTTTGAGCAAGAATGCTCAAAACTGAGACTAGAATAAAACTCAGTCAAGGTCCAGCTAAAGACAATAAAGAAGCACTTGCTGGGAGGCAACCCAGCCATTAGCAAGTTATTTGCTTTTTAAGTAATACCTATAGAAGTTTGATATAAAGTGTCTTCAAGATTAATCATCAAATTGTAGGAATTCACAGAGTTACAGAAGGATTCAGTGCAAAAAGCAGAGAAAAAGAGTTCACTGGCAAGAAAATGCCAGAAAGGGGCATTTTGGGCGTTAAACGCTAGAATGGATACCATTCTGGGCATTTAATGCCAGTAAAGATACCATTTTGGGCGTTAAACGCCAGAATGGGCACCATTCTGGGCGTTTAACGCCATAATTGCAACATCCTGGGCATTCAGAAAACGCCCAGTAACAAAAGATTTCTGGCGTTTAACGCCAGCCAGGGTACCTGGCTAGGCGTTAAACGCCCACAATGGCCAACATATGGGCGTTAAACGCCAGAATGGATACCATTCTAGGCGTTTAACGCCAAAAAGGCAGGGGGAGGAGATTTTATTTTCCACTTCAAAATTTTTTAAACTTTCATGTTTTGATTCATAAATTTCTGCATAAACATGTTACAAATTTTCATCATTCACCTTCAATTTTCAAAAATTCAATAATTTTCTAAATTCCTTTACAATTTTCTTTCATATCCTTTCCAAATCTTCTTCAAAAACTCAAGTATCTTCTCAATTTCTTTCCATATCTTTTCCAACTCATCCTATCATCTTTTAATTCTTAGATGCATCAACAAATTTTCAGATTTAACTCCTTTGTATCTTTTCCACCTTAAAAATCTCATCTTTTTCATATAATGATTCTATTTTTTTTTCTTTTCTTTCACCAATCATATCCTTGTGTCATATCTTTTTCAAATTTTTGAAATCCCTCCCGTCCACTTATAAATACACATTCGGCCATCCCCATCTCTCCACCATTCGAATTTGCCTCTCCTCCTATTACTCTCCTTTCCTTTCTTTTGCTTAAGGGCAAGCAAACCTCTAAGTTTGGTGTGTCTTTCTGTGATCACCGAGCTAAGACTCATTAAGATCATGGCTCCTAAGGGAAAACAAACCAACTCAAGAGGCAAGAAAGAGAATAATCCAAAGAGTCTTTGGAATCAAGAGAGGTTCTTTACCAAAGAACATGCAGACCATTACCATAAAATAATGGGTATGAGGTCAGTGATCCCGGAAGTTAAATTCAATCTGAAAGAAGACGAATATCCAGAGATCCAAGAGCAAATTCAAAACAGAGGATGGAAAATTCTAGGTAATCCTGAGACAAAGGTTGGAAGAAATATGGTTTAGGAATTCTACTCAAATTTGTGGCTAACAGATAAGCAGAGAATAACTGGAACCGCCTTTCATACCTACCGAACTATGGTCAGAGGGAGGATTATTTACTTCCACCTGGACAAAATAAGAGAGGTCTTCAAACTGCCTCAACTACAAGATGATCCAGAATCCTTTAATAGGAGAATGGTGAGAGTAGATAAGGGGTTGGACCAAGTTCTAGAGGACATATGCCTCCCTAGAACTAAGTGGATAACCAATTCAAAAGGTGTCCCAAACCAACTCAAGAGAGGAGATCTCAAACCAGTCGTAAGAGGCTGGTTAGACTTCATTGGGCGTTCTATACTGCTCACTAGCAACCGCTCTGAGGTCACTGTCAAAAGAGCAGTGATGATTCATTGTATTATGCTGGGAAACGAAGTGGAGATTCATCATCTAATTTCTTGTGAGATTTACAAAATTGCAAACAAGAACTCCACTGAAGCCAAACTGGCTTACCCAAGCTTAATTTCTCTGCTATGTAAAGATGCTGGGGTGAGGATGGGAGTAGATGAATTCATCCCAATCGAACACCCAATCACTAAGAAGTCAATAGAAGGACAACAAGTGCAAGATAACTCTATTAAAAGGAGGGCACAGGAGTTCCTCCCAGAAATCCCTGAAATTGACTACTGGACCCGCCTAGAAGTATCTGTCACCAAGCTGCAAGAAGCTGTGGATCAACTTAAGGAAGAACAGTAGAATCAAAACTGCATGCTCTACAAGCTGCTTAAGGAACAGGAGAAGCAGGGGCGTGAGCTACAGGAGCTGAAGCGCCGAAGCTCTCCCTTAAAGGACCAAACACCGCACAGATTGAAGGAGCATCTACTTCTCAAAATCAAGGTTGTTGAGTCCTAACTCTGTGATAACCTTTATTATTAGGAATCTATTTTAAGAGTCACTTATTTTTTGTTTTTAATTTTCTGTCTTCTATTATTATTGGTCTGCTCTTATATTTATTTTTGAGTCTTAATTTTTATTCCATGATTAATAAAATTTAAAGTTTATGTCTTAAAGCTATTAATGTCCTATGAATCCATCACCTTTCTTAAACGAAAAATGTTTTTAATCACAAAAGAACAAGAAGTACATGATTTCGAATTCATCCTTGAAATTAGTTTAATTATTTTGATGTGGTGACAATACTTTTTGTTTTCTGAATGAATGCTTGAACAGTGCATATGTCTTTTGAATTTGTTGTTTATGAATGTTAAAATTGTTGGCTCTTGAAAGAATGATGGAAAAGGAGAAATGTTATTGATAATCTAAAAAATCATAAAATTGATTCTTGAAGCAAGAAAAAGCAGTAAAAAGCTTGCAAAAAAAATATAATAAAAGAAAAAGAAAAAGCAAGCAGAAAAAGTCAATAAGCCTTTAAACCAAAAGGCAAGGGTAATAAAAAGGATCCAAGGCTTTGAGCATCAGTGGATAGGAGGGCCCACAGGAATAAAATCCTGGCCTAAGCGGCTAAATCAAGCTGTCCCTAACCATGTGCTTGTGGTGCGAAGGTGTCAAGTAAAAACTTGGGACTGGGCAGTTAAAGTCATGGTCCAAAGCAAAAAGAGTGTGCTTAAGAGCTCTGGACACCTCTAATTGGGGACTCTAGCAAAGCTGGGTCACAATCTGAAAAGGTTCATCCAGTTATGTGTTTGTGGCATTTATGTATCCGGTGGTAATACTGGAAAACAAAATGCTTAGGGTCATGGCCAAGACTTATAAAGTAACTATTCCGAAGGTTACCTGAAAATGTAGGTCGATCTCGGTTGAGATCTTCTGTACTGATCGGAGCTAACGTGTCCGGCTGGTGGGTGGCGACCAGAGCTGTTGCGTCCGACTTGTGGGATTGAGAATGCTGCTGATCCTTCGTCACCGGAGGGTGGTGGTACCTGCAAGGGACTCCGATGCTTAAGTTAGCAAGGGTATTAAGCAGGTTTTTAGTAGAATCAGAGTATGAGTTATACCTGGGTGCTCCAGTGTATTTATAGTAGTGTGGGCTGACCTTTCTGATAAGATAAGTTAGTTATCTTATCTTATCTTATCTTATTTTGAGTGAAGTCAGCTTATCTTCAAGGGAACCGCCTTTATCTCTATAGGCTTGGATTGCCTTTGGATTTGGGTCGTGTTCCTCTATTTGGGCCCTTTATTGGGCTTTCCTGTCGATTTGGCCGACCTCTTTGAGAAGAGGTCGGATAGCCTGACCTGAAGAGGTCGGTCACTTTGTCACTGAACATCTCGGGTCGGATAGCTCGACCCAGGGTGTGAATAGTGCCCCTGCTCGAGCTCGGTCTTTCTTTTTGAGGTTGAGTCTTAGACTTCAATCCTTCTCTGGTGAAGCCAAACTCGAGCATTTGTCGACTTCTTTCTTTTATAGAATTTTTGAATGTGGAACATTTTCCTCTGAAAGCGCGCGCTTTTATAGTAGCGTTCTGTTCTTGGGAACGTGCGAGGGTTTAATACCTTCATTAATTGGTTTTAATTGCCCCGTTTCCTTGGCTTTTATTTTGAAATTTGCACACAGAAACGGTTTCTCTTCTTCATTTCTCTTCGTAACTTCTCCCTTCATTCTCTCGCTTTCTGTTTCTCGCCTGCATTTTGCCTTTTCTTGCGTTGCGGCATCATTCCACGATCCGGCGATTCCGTCTTTCCCTCTTCAACTCCTCCGGTTTTTCCAGGTTGGTTCTATTTACAGTTTTTTCACTTTGCTCTGTCTTTTGGCTTTCTGGTAAGTCCTTGATATTTGACTGCATGTCGAAAAAGCTTGAACCTTTCTATGATCTTGTGTTTGCTTGTCGCTGTAATGTGTTTTATCTGTCTTTCTTTTTTATTTTTACGCATACTCCTGGTATTTCTGTTTGAGGCTTCCTAGGGTTTTGCACGTTCTACTGCATCTTCTGACATCAAGGTTGAAAAAACTGTATCTTGCTTTATTCAAAAGATTGTCCCTTGATTTCTGCCCTGTTTGGTGGCTTTCCTCACTGCTGATCTTTGTAGATAACGATACTTGTTAAGATTTTCTTTGTTTGTTTGGGGTGCATCTTTGATGACTACTTCTTCTGGACATTTTGTTGCTATCTGCTTTCATTTTTTATTTTGGATTGGGACGGTGAGTCTGGGAGGTAGCTCATTTGGATGGCCGCGTTTGATTTGTGGCTTGTGGCCTTCGAGGTGTTTGTTTTGGTTGTAGACAAGAGAGGGTTTGTTGTTTTCTTGTGTCGAGACGTACGCTTGTTTTTCCTAAATCCTTGTCCTGTTGACTGCCTCCAAAGGATGCCCCTTGATCTTTTTGGTATGGGTCCAGGGGTTTCCTTTGTTGCTTGTACTGTACTGGATTATGTTGGCCGAGTTATTCTGATTTTGTCCAGGATGTTTTTTAGTAATCCAATCTTCTTTTCTTATTTGTAGGACTAGTTTGGCCATGTCTTCTCGCAATAACATTGTAGAGATGTCTTCTAAAGTTTTCGAGGGAATGTCCGATTGGCTGGACTCCCTTGTCTTAATGTGTGTCTCTGTGGTGGATGCTGAGTTTTGTGTAGAGCTAAGGAAACGTCATAGGGTTTGTGGTGGTGGTGCCCGAGAGAGGGATTATGAGCTTGTAGCGCCCGACTCTGACGAGAGGGTTAGTTTTCCTACTTCGGTCGAGGGGGAGCGTCCCTTCTTCTACGCCTATGAATATTTCTTCAGCCAGTTGGATATTACTTTTTCCTTTTCTGCTTTCGAGACCGACTTCTTGTGGTCGTGTAACATTGCCCCATCCTAGCTTCATCTGAATTCCTGGGGTTTTATCAAGATTTTTCAGCTGCTTTGCCAAGAGTTAGATGTAACACCCTCTCAGACTCTTTTCCTCTATCTTTTTGTTTTTGCCAAGCCTGGAGCTTCTTCCAAAAAGAAGGCTTCTTGGGTTTCTTTCAGGTCTGCCCAGGGGCATAAAGTTTTTGCCATGTATGATGAATCTTTTAAGGATTTTAAGAATTATTTCTTTAGAGTCCGCGCTGTTGAGGGTGTCCGCCCCTTTTTTCTTGATGAGAATGACGAGCCTGCTTTCCCTCTAGAATGGCAAAAGGATGTGAGAGTGTCTCGTTATACCTGGGAGATGCTTGACGAGGTTGAACGGGCTTTTGTAATTGTTCTTGAAGATTTATGAGGGGAACCACTCCATCTTGATACAAAAAAGTTTTTGAGTGACCCGTCTTTGGTTCGAACTGCTTTGGGTACTCTCTGATTTGTTTCTGTACTTGTTTCTTAGTTTTGCTTCTTCTTTTTGTGATTGTAACCCATTACTGTGGTTGATTCTGTATTTTCAGAGATGTCTAAAAATAATGATTCCATGAAGGCCTTCAAAAAGGCAAGGAAGGCTGCTGCTGCTCAAAATATCTCGGCCAAGGTGACAGGAGAGGGATCTTCTCAAGTTCAGGTGAAGCTGCCCGTGCCGAGTTCTCCTGGACCGAGGAAGGTGATCTCCACTCCTCGAGTTCGTCTGGCTGACCCTCCACAGACTTCTGCTGCTACTTCTGGTGCTCCTCCCAACAAGAAACAAAAAACAATTGAGCCTTTCAACCTTGATGCTCCTGACTTCGATGCGGTGTAGTTTGTTGATCAGCAAATCGGTCCTTATGGTGCCCTCCCCATGGATGATGTATCACTCCTTCGCCATTTAGATTTTATAACTCGGAGTAGCATTAAGATGGCATATATGGGGGCTGCCCTATATCGAACTGCCTAAAATCTTCCCCTTCACGCTACCAAAGCCTTCATGGAGGAGGCTAAACAGGAGTTCGATCGGATGAAGGGCTTGAAGGAGAAGCTTGAAGTAAAAGTAGCAAAACTGGAGAAGGAACTAAAGAACGAGAAGGCTAGCTCTCTTGCCCTGACAGCTTCTGTGAGGTTGGCCGAGGACACTGCATTGAGGCATAAAGACAGTTACGTCACATCCTATCGGGAGGTGATGCGTCTGAGGGAGGAGTTGGAGTCTGCCCGAGTTGATTACTCTGAGCTTCAAGGTCACCTTGTCGGCAGCGTAAATGCTGCTTTTGATAACCCGAAGGAGCAGGTTCAAGTTCTTGCTCCTGAGGTTGACCTTACTCTCTTCAGCTTGGACAATGTTGTGAGGGATGGTAAGATTGTCCCCGACGACCCGGATGATGATGATGTCGGACCTCCCTCTGCGCCTGATGCTAAAGTGTCGACTTCTACAGTTCCTCCAGCTGAGGTCGGTCATCCTGTATCCGATCCGGACTGTCAAATCCTGAATCGGGATGATGGGACCGTGGATGTTGTGCCCGTTCAGATTCGCCCTCCTTCACCCTATGCTGATGCTCCCGGGAAGGCTTCTGATGTTTAACTAAACTTTGTTATTTTGATTGTGTAAATAGCCCGGCTTGTGGGCTTTTAAACTCTTTATTTTGTAAATTTCATTTTGCTAACTGTTGACACTTGTTTAGTTGCTATTTTAGCAACTTTAGGCTAAAAAACAAAAAATAGCTTCCAAGTTCTTGGGGCTGATTTGAGTAGCCCCTTTGAATTTTTTTTTATCACAACTTCGCGCCTTTAATATCATGTCGATCTTTATCTCGTCTAGGCACTTTTTCTAGGCTTTTGGTAGTGCCGGAGCCTTGTCGCTCGATCTCTTTGAGTTGCTTTGTGCTTGTGATCTTTGATTCTTTTTGAGGCAACAAACGAAAATCCTGTTTTGTTTGGACCTTTTGTGAGATCTCTGCCAAGTATCACTTTTGTAGTTTTCGCACTTTATGTGGGTCGACCTCGTCATGTCGGGTCCTTCCTTATGTGAACCAATTTCGTCGTGTCGGATCAAGTTATTTCGTAATCCTCTTTCTTGGACTTTTGTTCAAGTCTCTTTCAGGAATTACGTTTATAACTTTAGGTTTTGGACCGACTTCGTCGTGTCGGGCTCTTCTAAGTTATTTTTGTAATCCTCTTTCTTGGACCTTGTTCAGGTCTCTTTCAGGGATTACTTTAATGACTTTGTTTTTTGGGCCGACTTCGTCATGTCGGGCCCTTCTAAGTTATTTTTGTAATCCTCTTTCTTGGACCTTGTTCAGGTCTCTTTCAGGGATTACTTTAATAACTTTGTTTTTTTGGGCCGACTTCGTCATGTCGGGCCCTTCTAAGTTATTTTTGTAATCCTCTTTCTTGAACCTTGTTCAGGTCTCTTTCAGGGATTACTTTTATAACTTTATGTTTTGGGCCGACTTTGTCATGTCGGGCCCTTCTAAGTTATTTTTGTAATCCTCTTTCTTGGACCTTGTTCAGGTCTCTTTCAGGGATTACTTTTATAACTTTATGTTTTGGGCCGACTTTGTCATGTCAGGCCCTTCTAAGTTAAAGTAATCCTCTTTAATAGGGTTGGCCAGACCTCTTTCCAGGGTTTACTTATAACTTGGGTTGACTTGGTCCGACTTCTTAACATCGGCCAGTCTTTAAGTTATTATTTAGCAATCCATAAGACCTCGTCAGGTTCTTTTTCCGGATCACTTTCGATAACTTCTTGCATTATTCTGTTTTCATCTTTGCCGATTTGTAGAGGATGGTTTCAATCTTCGTTTGACCTTTAGATGAATTATGTTTTCATCTCTGTTGGTCTTTATCGTGATCGTGCAGTGAATTTATTTTTCACTTTCTACCGATTTGTTGCTTTATAATCGGACGATGAATGTTTCAGATTAATGCGTCTTGAGAATTTGTAGAATATCTAAAATATATTTTATTCAAAGGAAAATGCAAATATATACATGCGGGAGTTTTTCATCCCTTTAAGTCGGATAGTTTGTAGATCTTAGCTTGGTACCTCATTAAAAAACCTTTTCAAGAAAAAGAGTGTACCTTATACCAAGATCCTTTATCATCCCTAACTATAGTACCTTCTTAGGTTGCAGGAGTGCCATGATCTAGGAAGCTCTCGTCCATCGAGTTCGGACAGTCTGTAATAGCCCTTCCCAAGTACTTCTATGACTCGATATGGTCCTTTCCAGTTTGCTGCCAGCTTTCCTTTTCTAGGTCGAGTTGTTCCGATATCATTTCGGATTAGGGTGAGGTCATTTTCCGCAAAACCTCGTAGCACTACTTTTTGATTATATCTTGAAGTCATTCGACGCTTTAGTGCTTCTTCCCTGATCCGAGCTCTTTCCTGGACTTCCGGGAGTAGGTCGAGTTCTTCCCTTTGCAGTTGGGAGTTGGCTTCTTCATTGTAGTGGACTACTCTAGGCAACCCTTCTTCAATTTCTACCGGGATCATTGCCTCCACTCCGTATGCTAATCGGAAGGGTGATTCCTTTGTGGTGGAATGTGGCGTTGTTCGATATGCCCATAGGACTTATGGGAGTTCCTCAGCCCAAGCTCCCTTTGCGTCCTGTAATCTCCATTTTAACCCGGCCAATATGACTTTGTTGGCAGCTTCGGCTTGTCCATTGGCTTGGGGATGTTCGACGGAGGTGAACTGGTGCTTTATGTTCAGATCGGCTACTAATTTTCTGAAGCCTGCATCTGTGAATTTGGTGCCATTGTCTGTGGTGATGGAGTATGGGACCCCGAACCTTGTGACAATGTTTCTATATAGGAATTTTCGATTTCTTTGAGCAGTAGCATTAGCTAGGGGTTCTGCCTCGATCCACTTTGTAAAGTAGTCTACCCCTACTATGAGGAATTTCACTTGTCCCGATCCCTGAGGAAAGGGTCCGAGAAGGTCGAGTTCCCATTTTGCAAATGGCCAAGGTGAGGTTACGCTGATGAGCTCTTCTGGTGTGGCGATGTGAAAGTTGGCATGCTTTTGACATAGTGGACATGTCTTTACGAACTCTGTGGCCTCCTTTTGTAGCGTTGGCCAATAAAATCCTGCCCGAAGTACTTTTTTGGTGAGTGCTTGTGCTCCGAGATGATTGCCACAGATGCCGCTGTGTACTTCTTCTAGAACTTCCTTTGTGTTGGAAGTTGGTACACATTTCAACAATGGGATTGAAATTCCTCTTTTATAAAGAGTATTGTTTATGATGGTGTAGTATTGTGCCTCCCGTTTTAACCT
The DNA here is from genome assembly GCF_059453495.1 of Arachis ipaensis. Lineage (NCBI taxonomy): Eukaryota > Viridiplantae > Streptophyta > Magnoliopsida > Fabales > Fabaceae > Arachis > Arachis ipaensis. The sequence goes on from NC_142443.1 coordinate 20,523,370, forward strand.
CTTTGCCTCCTTCTCATCCGTAGGAAGTGTTTCTGTTTTGAGGTAGTTAATTATGGGAGTAATCTATCCTTTATCTAGACCTGTTATGGCTAGGACTTTCTCCTCTTCTGAGATTGACGGGTTCTATAGTGTTTCCTGGATGAGGCTTCTATTGTTGTCCCCTGGTTTAGTGCTGGCTAATTTTGAGAGTGCATCAGTCCGGGCATTTTGTTCACTGGGTATGTGACGGATCTCATACTCCCCGAGTTGTCTGAGTTGTTCCCTGGTTTTATCCAAGTACTTTTTCATGGTGGGGTCCTTGACTTGGTAGCTTCCTGCTATTTGTGAATTGACCACCTGGGAATCGCTGAAGATGATGAGTCTTTGAGCCCCGACCTCTTTAGCTAGCTTCAAACCAGCTAGTAGTGCCTCATATTCAGCTTGGTTGTTTGAGGCAGGGAACCTGAATTTGAGAGAGAGTTCGATTTGGGTTCCTTGATTACTTTCAATTATCATGCCCGCACCACTTCCCGTTTTATTTGAGGATCCATTCACGTAAAGATTCCATTCTGAGGGGATTTCCGAGGTGTCTGTAAATTCTGCAATGAAGTCGGCCAAGTACTGTGATTTGATCGCTGTCCGAGCTTCATATTGTAGGTCGAACTCAGATAACTCGACCGCCCATTGTAAGATTCGGCCTGCTAGATCTGTTTTCTATAATATCCCTTTTATGGGCTGGTTGGTCCGAACCTTAATGGTGTGAGCTTGGAAGTACGGGCGAAGTCGTCGAGATGTTAGTATGAGAGCATAGGCAAACTTTTCTATTTTTTGGTAGTTCAGCTCGGATCCTTGTAATGCTTTACTGATGAAGTATACGGGTTGTTGCCCACTGTCGTCTTCTCAGACTAATGCCGAGGCTACTGCCCGGCTTCCTACCGCGAGGTATAGTATGAGTGGTTCTCCTTCTCGTGGCCGAGATAGTATAGGTGGCCGTCCTAGAAATCTTTTGAAATCTTGGAAGGCTTGTTCGCACTCTGTTGTCCATTTGAACTTTTTTCCTTTCCTTAGAATAGCATAGAAGGGAAGAGATCTTATCGCTGATCCCGCTAGAAATCTGGACAAGGCTGCCAACCTCCCGTTGAGTTGTTGTACCTCTTTGACACAAGTTGGGCTCTTCATGTTGAGTATGGCCTGGAATTTATCCGGATTTGCCTCAATTCCTCTTTGTGTGAGCATAAAACCTAAGAATTTGCCCGCTTCTACTACAAAGGTGTATTTTGCAGGATTGAGTCACATGCCATTCTTTCTTATAGTGTCGAACACTTGGACCAGGTCGGACAATAATGTCTCTTCACTTTGTGTCTTTATCAACATGTCGTCCATGTAGACTTCCATGATTTTTCCGATATGATCAGAAAAGACTTTATTCATTAGCCTTTGATAAGTAGCTCCCGCGTTCTTAAGACCAAAAGGCATCACAATGCAGCAATAATTTGCTTTTGGTGTTAAAAACGAGGCCTTTTCTTGATCTGGTGGATACATGGGGATTTGATTGTATCCGGAATATGCATCCATAAACGAGAGGTATTTATATCTGGAGGAGGCATCTACCAGGGCGTCGATGCTTGGGAGTAGATAAGGGTCTTTTGGGCAGGCTTTGTTGAGATCTGTATAGTCGGTGCACATTCGCCACTTCCTGTTTGATTTTTTCACCAAGACGACATTAGCTAACCATAGTGGGTACTTGACTTCTCTTATGAAACCTGCCTCCAGTAGAGCTTGTACCTGCTCTTTCACAGCTTGGGATCTTTCGGGTCCGAGCTTTCTATGCCTCTATTGTACTGGCCGAGATCCAGGGTAGACTGCTAGCTTATGACACATTAACTCGGGGTCTATGCCTGGCATGTCTGCAGCCTTCCACGCAAAGAGGTCGACGTTGACCAGTAAGAACTGTACAAGTGATTCTTTTATGTCTCCTTTTAGAGTCGTGCCAATATTGGTTGTTTTGTCCGGGATGTCCCCGATCTGGACTTTCTCTATTTCACCTTCAGGTTGTGGACGGAGTTCTTCTCGCCTCTGAACTCCACCAAGTTCGATTGTGTGGAATTCTTCTCCTCTACCTCTGAGGTTTAGACTTTCGTTATAACAGCAGCGCGCCATCTTCTGATCTGCTTTTATCGTAGCTATCCCTTCTGCGGTTGGGAATTTCATGCATAGATGTGGAGTTGAAACTATTGCGCTGAGTTGATTTAATGTTGTCCGACCTATTAGGGCATTGTAGGCTGAACTCACGTTGACCACGATGTAGTCTATTTTGAGTGTTCTGGATTGATTTCCTTTTCCAAAGGTTGTGTGTAGCGGGACGTATCCCCGTGGTTGTACTGGAGTGTCTCCCAGTCCGAACAGGCTGTTTGGATATGCTTTGAGCTCTTTTTCTTCTAAGCCGAGCTTATCGAAGGCAGTTTTGAATAAGATGTCGGCGGAGCTTCCTTGGTCTACTAATGTGCAGTGGAGATTGGCATTTTCCAATATGATGGTGATGACCATGGGATCATCGTGTCTTGAGATGATACCGGATGCGTCTTCTTTGGTGAACGTGTTTGCAGGGATGTCGGGCGCCTCCTCCTTTCCTTCGACATGATATACTTCTTTAAGATATCTTTTGCGGGATGATTTGGAGATTCCTCCTCCTGCAAATCCTCCGTGTATCATATGGACATGTCTTTCTGGCGTACGAGGTGATCGCTCGGTTCGTCCAACCTCCTCGTCCCTCCTCCTTTTTCTTTGCTCATCGTCTTGTGTGGCCAAATACCGATCTAGTTTTCCTTCTCTTACTAACTTTTCTATGACATTTTTTAGATCAAAGCATTCGTTGGTGGAATGTCCACGAACACGATGGTATTCACAATACTCGTTTCGGTTTCCTCCTCCTCTTTTGCCTTTGAGTGGTCGAGCTGTGGGTATTTTTTCTGTGTGGCAGACTTCTTTGTAAACATTCACCAGGGACACCCTAAGAGGGGTGTAATTATGGTATTTTTTTATTTTTTCCCCTTGTCGATCTTCCTTTTTTTTGGACTCTTTGTCTTTGTCTCTGTAGGCGAATCCGGATTTTGAGGTTTCTCCTAGTCGAGAATTTTCTTCCATGTTGATCTATTTTTCCGCTCGTTCCTACACTTCATCCAGAGATGTGGGGTACTTCTTTGATATGGATTGGCTAAAAGGTCCCTCTCGTAGGCCATTAATGAGGCCCATGATGGCGGCCTCTGTTGGTAGACTTTGTATGTCTAGGCATGTTTTGTTGAATCTTTCCATGTAGTTGTGAAGACTTTCCCGATCTCCTTGCTTGATTCCTAATAGACTGGGGGCGTGCTTAGCCTTGTCTTTTTGGAAGGAGAATCTGGCCAGGAACTTTTTGGCTAAGTCATCGAAGCTTGAGATGGACTTCGGAGGTAGGTTGTCGAACTATCTAATTGTTGTTTTCGTGAGAGTTGTTGGAAAAGCTTTGCAGCGAACTGCACCTGAGGCGTCGGTGAGGTACATCCTACTTCTGAAGTTGTTGATGTGATGGTTAGGATCTGTAGTGCCATCGTACAAAGTCATATTCAGAAGTTTGAAGTCCTTAGGAATTTTGGTCTTCATGATTTCCCTAGTGAATGGATCTTGATCTTTGCGTGAGTTGTTCTCAGGGGTGGTCCGAGTAGCTTTTGCTTTGAGATCGGCTTCGAGTTTTAGAAGTTTATCTTCTAAGTCTCGACGTCGCCTTACTTCTCTTTGTATATCCTTCTCAACTTCTCGTTGGCGCTGTGTTTCTTTTTCCAGTTGCTTTAAACGATCTTGAAGCGCTTCTATTACTCCCGGATTTGATGAGTTTTTGTCCCCGTTAGATTCCGGGGTATCTTTCAGTGTATTGCCCGCGTTTTTGTGCGGTGTTCTATCCTCTAGATCTGAGTCGTGGTCGTTGTCATGGTCGTCCGCCATAGTGATAGGATGACTTCCAGGTCCCCGGCAACGGTGCCAATGTTCCGAGGATTACCTGAAACTGTAGGTCGATCTCGGTCGAGATCTTCTATACTGATCAGAGCTAACGTGTCTGGCTGGTGGGTGGCGACCGGAGCTGTTGCGTCCGACTTGTGGGATTGAGAATGTTGCTGATCCTTCGTCACCGGAGGGTGGTGGTATCTGCAAGGGACTCCGATGCTTAAGTTAGCAAGGGTATTAAGCAGGTTTTTAGTAGAATCAGAGTATGAGTTATACCTGGGTGTTCCAGTGTATTTATAGTAGTGTGGGCTGACCTTTCTGATAATATAAGTTAGTTATCTTATCTTATCTTATCTTATTTTGAGTGAAGTCAGCTTATCTTCAAGGGAACCGCCTTTATCTCTATAGGCTTGGATTGCCTTTGGATTTGGGTTGTGTTCCTCTATTTGGGCCCTTATTGGGCTTTCCTGTCAATGTGGCCGACCTCTTTGAGAAGAGGTCGGATAGCCTGACCTGAAGAGGTCGGTCGCTTTGTCACTGAATATCTCGAGTTGGATAGCTCGACCCAGGGTGTGAACAGTAACTGTGTTCAAGAATCAACAATACTGAACTAGGAGAATCAATAACACTATCTAAATTCTGAGTTCCTAAAGATGCCAATCATTCTAAACTTCAAGGGATAAAGTGAGATGCCAAAACTGTTCAGAGGCAAAAAGTTACTAGTCCCGCTCATCTAATTGGAGCTAAGTTTCATTGAGAATTTGGAATTTAGAGTGTATTCTCTTCTTTTTATCCTATTTGGTTTTCATTTGTTTGGGAACAAGCAACAATTTAAGTTTGGTGTTGTGATGAGCGGATAATTTATACGCTTTTTGGCATTATTTTTAGTATGTTTTTAGTATATTTTAGTAAGTTTTTATTATGTTTTTATTAGTTTTTATTCAAAAATCACATTTCTGGACTTTACTATGAGTTTGTGTGTTTTTTCTGTGATTTCAGGTATTTTCTGGCTGAAATTGAGGGACCTGAGCAAAAATCTTATTCAGAAGCTAAAAAAGGACTGTAGATGCTGTTGGATTCTGACCTTCCTGCACTCAAAGTAGATTTTCTGGAACTACAGAAGCCCAATTGGTGCGCTCTCAATTGCATTAGAAAGTAGACATCCTGGGCTTTCCAGCAAGATATAATAGTCCATACTTTGCCCGAGATTTGATGGCTCAAACCAGCGTTCCAAGTCAGCATAAAAATTCTAGCGTCAAAACGCCAGAACTGGCATAAAAGCTGGAGTTAAACGCCCAAACTGGCACAAAAGCTGGCGTTTAACTCCAAGAAAAGTCTCTACATGTGAAAGCTTCAATGCTCAGCCCAAGCACACACCAAGTGGGCCCCGGAAGTGGATTTCTACACTAACTATTCTAGCTTACTCATTTTCTGTAACCCTAGGTCACTAGTTTATTATAAAAACTACTTTTAGTGATTCATTTTGTACCTCATGACATTTCATTTCTGAATTTGTATCTTCTACAGCATGAGTCTCTAAACCCCAAGGTTGAGGGTGAGGAGCTCTGCTGTGTTTTGATGAATTAATGCAATTACTACTGTTTTTCATTCAATCACGCTTGCTTCTATTCTAAGATATTTACTCGCACTTCAACTTGGTGAATGTGATGATCCATGACACTCATCACCATTCTCAACCTATGAACGCGTGCCTGATAACCACCTCTATTCTACCTTAGACTGAGTGCATATCTCTTAGCTTCCTGATTCAGATCAGAGTCTTCGTGATATAGGCTAGAATTATTGGCAACCATTCTTGAGATCTGGAAAGTCTAAACCTTGTCTGTGGTATTCCGAGTAGGATCTGGGAAGGGATGACTGTGACGAGCTTTAAACTCGCGAGTGTTGGGCGTAGTGACAGACGCAAAAGGATCAATGGATCATATTCCGACACGATCAAGAACCGACAGATGATTAGCCATGCGGTGACAGCGCATTTGGACCATTTTCACTGAGAGGACGGATGGTAGCCATTGACAATGGTGATCCACCAACATACAGCTTGCCATGGAAGGAGCCTTGCGTGCGTGAAGAAGAAGACAGTAGAAAAGCAGAGATTCAGAAGATAGAGCATCTCCAAAACCTCAACCTATTCGCCATTATTGCATAACAAGTATTTATTTCATGTTCTTTTACTCTTTACAATTAAATCTGAGAATTATTGATATCCTGACTAAGAGTTACAAGATAACCATAGCTTGCTTCAAGCCGACAATCTCCGTGGGATCGACCCTTACTCATGTAAGGTATTACTTGGACGACCCAGTGCACTTGCTGGTTAGTTGTGCAGAGTTATGAAAAGTGTAATCACAATTTCGTGCACCAACGATGCAGTGAGAAGGGTGGCAAGGGGGTGGTTGCAAAGAGGTTGGATGGAGTATGGAGAGCGTTATGGATCTCTGAATTAAAGAAGGGTTATGCAAATAAAGATTAGGAGTTTTGGATTTCTATATGTGTGTGTGTGTGTGTGTGTGTGAGTGAGAAATGACTAAAAAACATATATTAGAAATAAACTATTAAGGATAATTCAGGAAATTCATAAATTTCGGGGAATAGCGGGGACGGGGCGGGGATCCCCGCTCGGGTCCCCGCGTCTGCTTCGGGAAAATTTTGTCCCCCATCCCCATCCCCGCGGGGAAAATTCCCCACAATCAGATCCCCATTCAGGGCAGTCCTCGCAGGGATCCCTGCGTCTCAGGGAGTTTTGCCATCCCTAGAAGAATTATCTCTCTGAACTTAAATTTCTGGGCTCTAATACACGTGCTGAATCATCTGGGCCAACCCTAAAATTCAGATTCTGAGTGGCCCAATATGTTTCCTTAAACCCAACCATCTCTGGCCCCAATGAGTGTTACATGTGATGGTCCAATGTGTTTCCTTAAATTCTTGTGATTTTGTGTATTTTGTCTTTAATGAAAAAGTTTCATTTAAATCAGTTTTTATTCTTTTAAAATATTTATTTTTCTCAAATCAAATCACTTTTTCCTGATGTCAAGTCTTTTCAAAGTTAAATCATAAGTGATGCAGTTGCATGTTTCAAGAAACCTTTTTTCTTGGTGCGGTTACCAACCTTCTGGCTTCTCCCTTCATAACTTCTTCCTCCAACCCTTTGGTTTTTTCTCCCACTACCTTTAGTGCTTCTCTTCGTTCAAAACCAAGGTCTATCCAAATAAGGAAGAAAATTGTTCTTCAAAAACCTCCTCGTGAAAAGGTTTTCAAGCTCCCAGCAAAATCAAAACCTTCCACACGCTCTCAAGACCGAACCTTTACTCCATCACCTTCTCCTCCTTGCATAGATCCCATGGCTCGCACAAAGAACCCTTTGAGGTCTCCTCCCTCCTTCAAGCAAACCACTCCTCCCAGCGCTCCTTCCAAACCTAGTACATCAAAGGGGAAGCACATTGCTACTCAGGAACCAGCGCCTGAGCCATCTCAGCCTAAGTCTAGGTTTGTTCCCACTCGTCCTTAGAGAGGTAAACCTCGTATTCCTCTTAAATCTGTTAAGGAACCTGATATTGATCCCTTTGCACACAAATCACACTTCATAACATCCCATTCAAACTATAACCCTCACCGTTTTAGATCTGCCATGAATAATGATTTCTAAGAAGGGGTTATTGCTCATCGCACCTTGTGTCCTACGTTTCTTGTTGATTTATCAAATCTGAAAAAGAAAGGTTTTGAGTTTGTTAATAATCTTATTTTTCTGGACTGGAACCACATTTTTAAAATCCAAAAACCTGTTTACCCCAATATTAGTCAAGGAATTTTATGCAAACATGACTTACCATGAGGGGACTGCCCATTTGACATAATTCTGAATAATGAAACCATCAATGATTCTCTGAAATACACTGATGTTGGTGCATGTGCCTATACATCTGGTAAATGGGATGAAGGGGTAGGTCTATCTTTCAGTGATGCTCTCGTCTATGTATGTGAACATATTTCTTTGATTGATGGCATCACTCCAACTCACAAAGCCCTGGGTTATACTCGTGCTCAATTGCATCACATAGTGAACCATATCATCCTTCCTCAGAGTGGCTCATATCAAAGGGTGTCTTACACTAATACTCTAGTTTTGTATGCTATTCTCACAAAATCAGAAATCTCTTTTGCATATTTAATGGTAAGATATATGTTTGATTGTGTTAGAAGTGAGAAAAAGGATAAAGCTCTTCCTTATGGCATGTTCTTAACCTGTATTTTTGAATATTTTGGTGTTGACTTGTCAAATGAGTCATATGAAAATAGATACTCTTATCTAAAAGGAGGTGGTTCAATGAAACAACAGAAAAAGGGACCCACTCGTTTTGAAAGGGTGGTTCTTGATGATGATGATGATGATTTCATTCCTGAGGAATCTCCTCCTCCATCCACCACGGGAACTTCGGCCTCAACTGGACACAAAACTGGTCTATATGAAGTTGTTAAGGATGTGGTACAGGAATTTGTTTCTCAATCCAACCATCTGATTGCAATGAGCAAAGAAAAGAGGAAACTTGCTATGAAACATGAGAACTTCTTTAGAAAATCAAAGAGATAGAGTGGCCATTTTCATGAAATTCATTGACAATCTCCAAGAGGATGACAATATTGCCACTAATCCTGAAGAAGATGGTAATTCTGAAGAGGATGGTTCGGATGTCTGAAATTGTCTCATATTGCTGGAGCCTTTTGTTCACTTTTGTCTCATAAAAACTGTTGTTGTTTATTTTTGAACTACTCTATGTCTTTTTCGGATGACTGTAATACTTTTAACAACTGTTGCACTTAATTTCAGTTAACTCCCTATTTTGGACTTTGAACTAATATTTTGTTGCAGGTTTTAATTTAATTTTGTTCCACCGTTGATGACAAAAGGGGGAGTAGTAGCATATGGAGTTGAATTTTGAATTTTTGAATTTTTGTTGCTGCTGTGATTTTTGGCATGTGAATTTGAATTTTCTTTACATGATCTATTGATGTTTTGCCTTTGATAGTCTTGATGCTCTATTTTGTTTAAGGTTGAACGGTTTTGAACTAAATATTAGTTATTATTGCTGATATGGTTTGTTCAGTTTTGGAATGCACAGTTGAGTGTTTGCACACTCACTTGATTCAACTTCATAAGATGATAAACTGTTTGAAAAACCTTGCTGATTGCTTCATCCATGGATAACATATTATAGATAGTCCACTATTGTGTTTCCTATGAGAATATGCAAACAGGAAAGATGACAAGAGCACAAATCTAGGGAGAGCAACTCTTGAAAGAAAAAGGGGGAGCAACACAAAATCAAGTGACATCACTCAAAGGGAAGTTTCCTAACTTTATCCAAATTCAATTCCATTTGATCAATGTCATAATTATATTTGTCATCAAGGAGGAAATTGTTGAGTTAAGAAATTAATTAATTTCAATTGATGATGACAAACATTATTTTATTGGGTTAATCATCTAATTTGTTTTTAATCATGTTTGATAAAATGATGCAGGCCAAAATTAAAAGAAACAGTAGCCCAAATACAAGGAATCAAAATCATTGCTGGTAGGTCTTTCAAACCAACCAAGCTTAAAAGAAAACAAAGCAAAGAATTCAGATGGGCTAAATGAAACAACTCCAACCCAAGCCCAAGAAGACTCATTCAAGCTGAAGCCTTCCAAAGCTCATCACAAGTTTGCTTCAGTCAGAACCAGATAGAGAGAGAGAGAGAGAGAGAGAGAGAGAGAGAGAGAGAGAGAGAGAGAGAGAGAGAGAGAGAGAGAGAGAGAGAGAGAGAGAGAGCTTCCTCCTGCTCATTTTATCAAAGAAGAAAGAAAGAGAAGGGTTAAGCAAAAAGCAAATGTCTAATCGCCAAAATCAAACTGTGTTAAGCTAAGTCAGAAGATAAAGATGATTCATTTGCATTAGCATGCAATTTATTTTCTTCACTCCCTCTACAACTCTCTACGACACCATTTTGGGATAAATGAAAAAAGGTATTTTTGATCTATGTTGCTGTAAATCAATAGTTCACAAAATTGCTTGGAGCCAAAGCACATTCTTAATGGTATGGATTTGGGGCATATCACTGAACAATAATCCATGCTGCTCAGTTGACCTCGGTCAAGTAAGAAAATCATAAATGAAATCCCTAATTTTGGGGATTAATTGAAAAAAGTAAAATGACAACTTTGGGAAGCACACAGCTCAAGGAGTTGACTAAAGAAAGATCCAACACAACAACTTAGGAAGAGGTACAAAAAGAAAAAACTTTAATTTTTGGAAGACCAAGGAGAAAGGACCAGGGTTTGAAGTTTTTGTTCGGAGAAGGTTTCTCTGAGTAGAGTTCATCAACTTGGACAGTGCTTTCTAGTTAAAAGAAGTATTCCGCCAGAATGAGGAACGAAATCAAAGTCAAGTGAATCCGGTTCAACCTATAGCATCAGAGGCTGTTGAAGCATTAATCTCATTCATGTTTTACAGATTGTAATTTCATTTTCAATATATATCTTTCTGTAATTTTTTGAGTGGAAAAAGGCTGAAAGAGAGGAATCAAGAAAAAGGCAAAGAGTGATAAAAGGCTGAGTGATACACTTGCGAGAAAAGCTTAGAGTGATTTCAGATTTTTTTTAGGTTGTTTCTATTGTCTTGTATCCAGTACTTGTGAGGTACCCTTTTCTTAGTTGGGTTAGCACTAAGAGTGAAGAGTTAGGTATTAGCATAACCAAATCAAGTTAGATTAGAACTTGAGAGGTAAATGATTGTGTCAATCCTTTAAAATTGGTGTATATAATACTTTAACGAAAGAATAAAACCTAAAATAGAGGGCAATTTGTGAGATAATGCTCCAGAAATTCAAAAAGCAATCATGACTTACGAGGCAATGGCTTAATAAGCCAAAAGTAAAAAAGACAAGAAGATGATGAAATATAGGAAAAGATGGCACCGTGCTCCGCGGTTTGCAACAGAAAATCTAACATTATTATTAATCGACTTTTATTTATTTGTTTATTTTTACTACAATTAGGTGATTATTATGGGAAATAAGACCAAGGCTGCCGGAATTTTTTACTATTTGGAAATCAGTTACTTAATTAAGACCCCGTGTCTGAACAAGAAAATTTGTTAACATAAAAATTTCATAAGGATTATTATTGTCTTGAACCTAAAAGATACAGACTAACTAAGGGAAAAAAGAAGAAGAAAAATATTGAAAATATTAAAAATTGTGACAAAGAAAAATTACATTCGTAAAAAATTTAATTATTTCAATTAGTGTTATATTTATTCTAGTTCTTAAAATCATATCATTATTGAGTGTATAAATGAAAAGAAAATTAATACGATCTAAATAGTATAAATATAGTAAATATTTTTAAAGCCTTAAAAAATTAAAAATAGAACGATTATTATTATCAAAGGGATGAAGTAAATGTTAACTATTGAATTGATAAAAGATGGTATTAGATATTATAAAAAGATTATTGTTAAATTCGTAATTTTATTACATATTAACTTTATTGTCTTGAAGAGTAATTAAATTTTCACTTTTTCTTTCTTCATCTTATCCATCTCAAGACAAATTCCATCACAGGATACATAAACAATACAATGTCACACGTAATTTGTTTTCAAACTTAAGAAATACGTCTTGGAAGTCAATACTAGAGAGGAAGTCAGTCAACTCAACAAATAACCACAAGCCCATAACTAGTAGTATACACTAATTTATCATCACAAAATAGATCTTTTATACGGTAAAATATTGTCTTGATTTCTAATATTTTAATTCAATTTTAATTTAATTTCTATCATTTTAATCATCGTATTTTAGTCTAAAAAAGTTTTAAATGTCATATTTTAATCATACAAAATTTTAAACAAATTTAATGTTGTTTCACTATTAAATTTGATACGAATAATTAGCGTAATGAGAAATCAATAAGATTTAATTTTAATATGTAAGTAAAATTAATTCATCGAATGATAATCAATATAAAAGGTTTTTATTAAATTCTAAAGGATTGATGATTCACAGATAGCATTTGAAATTTATTTACAAGAAAAAAATTGAAAAGAAAAAACATTTTAAAAAAATTTTAGGTATATTTTTCTAATACATGAAAGAAGATATAAGTTAACAGTAACATTGTTAACGACTTAATATACACATCATTCATCGCATTAACTATTTATTTAAAATATTATGGACTAAATTAAAATTTAACATAAATATTAAAGATTAAAATAATAATTTACTCTATTTTATATTATTAATTCTATTATTTATGCTTCTTTAGGATAACATTACTCAATTTTATTCTTTATACCTAGGTGCATCTTTTCATGGCAGCCTAACTAAAATAACCATATTACATTGATACAAAATATTAACAACTATATCAATTACTCTTATAGTATATATATTGGAACAATTATATTACGTATATATTAAAATTAATTATTAAAATAAAATATATATTAAAATATAAAATACATTAAAAATGAGTTAAATAATATATATATTTATATATAAATATATAATTTTAATATTAAAATACAAATTAATATAAAATAAATATTAAAAATAAGTTAAATAATATGTATTTAATATTATACACAAATACATTGCGATTGATTTAATAACTAATTTTTTGGGCGGATATAACATTTTTAATACTCAAAATCTTCCATGTATCTTAGCTTCTAGTATTCTAGTTGTTTATGTATTCGTCCCTCATAAAGCTATTGCTATGGAAAGGTTCATCACCTTGCTTCTGTTGTGCTTTTCATTGTTGCACGATACTGCCATTTCCATTACCATAGAAACCATTAGCACTTCACAATCCCTCACTGATGCTGACATCATGCTTTCACCTAGCAGAACCTTTGCATTGGGATTCTTCAGTAGTCCAGAAAATTCCAAAAATCGTTACCTTGGAATATGGTACAATAGAGTATCAACAACCACCGTTGTATGGGTTGCCAATAGAAACAAACCACTCTACCACTCATCCGGAGAGTTGAAGATCGCCAAAGACGGGATTCTAGAGCTTTACAACAGTAGCACCATTGCTTGGTCTTCCAACTCATCAAGATTTTCACAGAAACCCGTTATTGCGGTTCTTTTGGATTCTGGTAACTTCGTTGTGAAGGAAGCAGTCAGAAACAATGACGATTCAACAAGTTTTCTTTGGCAGAGTTTTGATTACCCTGGTGACACTTTGCTACCAGGGATGAAGCTTGGAATCGATTTAACAACCGGCATGAATAGGTACCTAACTTCGTGGACAAGCCGCGATGATCCATCTTCAGGCAACTACACATTTCAGCTTGATATCACTGGGTATCCGCGATTATGTATAAGAAATGGCGAATCCAAGGAGCATTGTGGTGGATCTTGGAATGGTGTTCGGTTTAGTGGAATTCCTCTGCTAAAACAGAATTCCATATTCAACTATTACTTTGTCTCTAACCAAGAAGAGATATATTATACATTTGAGCTTGTTAATAGCTCAGTCTATTCAAGGTTTTCGCTAACCGTGGATGGAATCATGACGCGTTATGTCTGGAATGCTAAGAATCAAAGCTGGAGCATCTATCTAGCAGTACCAAAGGACTTGTGTGATTATTATGGCAAATGCGGCGTGTATGGTAGTTGTAACATAGACAACTCCCCAGTATGTGGATGCTTGAAAGGATTTGAACCTAGGGTCCCAGAAGAATGGAATCAAGCTGATTGGTCTAATGGCTGCAACAGAACTAATTCGTTAAGCTGTCGCGGAGATGGATTCGCGAAATTTTCTAGTCTCAAGTTACCGGACACAGAGAGGACATCATGGTTAAACAAAACTCTGAGCCTTGTGGAATGTGCTGAAATCTGCATCAGAAACTGCTCTTGCACTGCTTATGCTGCATTAGATATCAGGAAAGAGGCAAGTGGATGTTTACTGTGGTATGGTGACTTAATAGATATTAGAGTACTGAATGATCCACAACAAGATATTTATGTCAGAATGTCAAAGAAAGATCTAGGTAGGTTTTGAAGTTCATCATTTCATCTTTATCTCCCAATTTTGGAAGTACCTTCTTTCTGTTTCTCTTTTGTTATTGTTTTCAGGATATCATATCTTCTGTTTGTTTGTGGTTTTCTAGATGAAGATGAAAATTTGAAACACAAATCCGACATCCGAAAGCTGCAGATTATTGTTTCTAGCTCAGTCATATCTGTAGGGATTTTGATCCTCTGTCTATCCTTCACCCTGTATAGATGCAAGAAGTACAAAAAAAACTATAGTAAGTCACTTTAATGGGCATGAGAAAATTTAATTAGCAGATTTCTTTTATTTTTGTTATGCTTTGCTATTTGATCTTTACATGTTGCTTTTGCTTACTAAATTAAGGAAGCATGAGAGGCAAACCAGAAACAGATGCACATGCAATACAAGAGCATCAAAAGGAGGAAGAACTAGATCTACCCTTGTTTGATTTAGCTACAGTTATTTCTGCAACCGATAACTTCTCTATCAATAACATCTTGGGAAAAGGTGGTTTTGGAACTGTTTATCAGGTAATATTGTATATCAGCCAAGTTTTCAGCTTCAGTACATGATTTATGAATGCACGAACCCGGAATGTCAAAATCTTTGTAATATTTTTCCTATGTTGTGCTACTCATGCTTAAAAATAACTGGCTATTCGTTAATACTATGATGCTCAAGTGATTTAGTCTGGGTATTAATGAAAGGCTAGGAAATTTAATTTATTGAGATGACCAACAAGTACATCATTTGAAAAGAAACACTTTTTTGTTTCTCTAGTAAATAATTTTTGTAAAACAAAAAGTTTCAAACTAGAAAATTTTGCATTTGATATTGAATTAAGATCATCATATATAGGTTGCCATTATGTTAACAGTATTTAACTTAAGAAGCCCAACTGAATCTAGGATCCAATTCACCATTATGTTAACAAACATTTAGCTCAAGTATGTTTCTTCCAAAGATTGATGTTCCCATCAAATATATATTATTGCAATATTCAGGGTATGCTGGAAGATGGAAGAGAAATAGCTGTTAAGAGACTCTCAGAAAATACTAGACAAGGTCTTCAAGAGTTCAAAAGTGAAGTAATGCATATAGTCAAACTTCAGCATAGGAATTTGGTGAAGCTTCTAGGATGTTGCATTGAAGCAGATGAAAGGATGTTGGTGTATGAGTTTATGCCAAATAAAAGCTTGGACTACTTCATATTTGGTTTGTTTCCACTTGATACTTAGTTTTGGTTTCATTTACTGTTGAATATTTTCTAAAGTTTGGGTAATAGATCTTATAGATTTCTACCAGATGTAGTTAGAGTAACTAGTTTAATGTTTAGCAATCATAAAATGAAGGGAAATAAAATTTCTTCAAAACTAATTTCCCTAATGTTGGTTAAGTTGTTTTCCCTAAAATGAACTGTCTAGTGTCTAAACTATGAGCTACAAAAACTACTTCAATATCAAAATTTGGCTAATCAATTGTCAACTTTTATCATTTTTATATGATTTGAAATCTCCCAAAATAATCAGTCTATAACATCAGTATCATATCCCCTTCTCACATAGATTAAGTGACATGTGCTCTATTCCTTTTTTTTTTTTCCAGATAATGAGAGGAGCATATTATTAGATTGGCCTCAACGCTTTCTTATCATTATTGGCATTGCACGAGGTCTTCTTTATCTCCATCAAGATTCAAGACATAGAATAATTCATAGAGATCTTAAAGCTGGAAATATTTTGTTAGATAATGAAATGAATGCTAAGATTTCTGACTTTGGATTAGCCCGAAGCTTTGCAGGAAATGAAAATGAAGCAAGTACAGTAACTATTGTTGGAACTTAGTAAGTAGTTGATTACTTTGTAAGTAGTTAAAAATCAGCTTTCTAACAAAAAAAAAAATTTCATATATTTGTATAAATTTTAAAAAATAGCCAAAATTTCAAAAATATTGGTTCACAAACTTTTTTGAAAAAGCTAAACAAATTAGCTACCGATTAAGATTAGTTTTTGACTTCTTTTTAACTATATACAAAATCAAATTGTTTTTTTTTTTTTTTTTGAAAATAGAAACCAACACAACCAATAATTTTACCTTGTTTTGAAGATGTATGTTCATGTTTTGTGGTTTTGTGCAGTGGATATTTATCACCAGAGTATCTTATTGATGGAATATTCTCAACAAAATCTGATGTCTACAGTTTTGGTGTGCTACTATTAGAGATTGTTAGTGGAAAGAGAAATAGAGGATTCAGCAATAAAAATCATCGCTTTAATCTTTTAGGGCATGTAAGCTTTACTTTTATTTTTTCTTGTTATCTATCGACTATGAATGCTTAACTTATTATTTGGTTTTAGCCTATAAGAACATCCTTTTCAGGTAAATATAGTTCAACCATTTCCAGCATTTACTTTTTATCCTTATAACAATTCAATTTTGATATATGTTCATAAATTTTCAAAAACTTTTAGTCTTATTAATCCTTGAAAAATTATGATAATTTGGTTTTGTTATTCTGAAAATAATATATTTTGGAAGACCTAAACCGAATTATCATCTATAATTTTGCAGGAATTGATAGGGACTTTTGCAAAATACTTTGATAAAAAAATGTTTGTATAGATCAAAATTAAAATTTATGATATTTATTAATCCTATTATTATTAGAGTTTAACTTTAATATATTTATCATTTAATTGATTGAATCTATTCAGGTGTGGACATTTTTCATGGAAGGTAACTGCATAGAAATAGTTGACACATCCATCAGAAATGCAGCCAATTTATCCGAAGTCATGAGAGCAATTCATGTGGGCCTATTATGTGTGCAACAAAGTCCAGAAGACAGGCCGAGCATGTCGTATGTGCTTATGATGCTGAGTAGTGAATGGATATTGCCTCAACCAAAAATGCCTGGCTTCTTTACCGAGAGAGATTTGGTTGGTAGCAGCACCACTTCATCAATTAATGGACTCACAATCACTCAGATGGTTCCACGGTAGATCTTGTTTTTTCAGGAGAAAAATTTAAGTAGCATAGTTAAGCTGTTTAGGATTATTTTATTAACCTGTTTATGGAAATAATATAAATATATGAGCAACTAAATTTGCAATTAAATTTGAACTATAATCAAATGATATAATTCAAGTTTATATATGTTAGATTAGAGTTTTCTTTTGTTTATAAATGAAAATAAAAATTTTAAAAGAAGGATAAAGTTAAGACAAAACATTTTCCGCGGTCAACAATATTTATGTGGCATCATAATCAACGATTCGTAGTGACTCCACAATGGAGGAATTCTATTGCCAACCATGGATTCTATTTGTGCTCCTAGTGTTAGAAATCATGTCCAAGTATTTTGGGAATCTTGATCACACCAAATCACCAATCTATTGTTACAACTTAAAATTTTATTGAGAAATTCTATTTTTGGTAAAGTGGTCTTATGTATAATCTTATTCATATCAATAAAAACATATTTTTCATTAAAATAAATTTTCAGTGAAAAGTCAGGGAAAAGTGACCAAAGATAGATAAAAAAAAAACAAAGAGATGATTATTTTTTACGACTTAAAATATAACTTATAATATTAATTTTAATTTATTGCTTCAATTTCTGTGCAATAATCTAAAATAAATAAATAAATATAAACTGCCAAAGCATCATATAATTATGAAAAAAAAAATATGAATCAATGTATTCTTAGTCTCATCCATTATTTTTTAATGTTTTATTATTAGTATAATATTTAAAAGAGATAAATTAACATATATAAAAAAATCAAACACGCTACTTATCATAATGAGATGGAATGCAGTATGAACTCTTAGAATTAATGTGCAACTGTCATTGTTCCATAATATCTTCCTCTGTCATGTTCATTTTATTCAAGTCTTTCATATTAAGAAAAGAAAGAGTGATCAAGACTGAAGTCAATAAAAGTTAACAAACAAATAAAAAAATAGTTAATTATCACTATATTCTATTATCAGAAGTCAAAAACTATCATCATAAAATTGTTTCTGGTCAGAAAACGCGGCCAGGAAGTGGTGCAGACAATTTTTTTTTCCCAATAATATACAAGAAACAGTAGAAAAAATTACACATAATCCACAAAATTTTCAAAGGCAGATATAATATTGTGTTTTGTTCACGTTGACTGACTTAGTCAAAGAAAATATTTCCAAGTTTTCAGGTCACTAAATTCAAACAGTGTTCTGTCACTCACATGAGTTTCATTTAATGCTAATCATAGATATTCAATCCAGCATTCTACATCATCAGAAGCTGGAAAATGACATGAATATGTAAGACATGTATGCTATTTTCTCTTAGTCTTTGATTATTAGGTTAATTTGTACATCATCTTGATTATTTATTTAATATTTTTTTTTAACAGGGAATGAACATGAGCATAATGATGAAAAGCTTCTTCACCTTGCTTCTGTTTGGTTTTTTCTCTGTTCTGAACAATATGGTGGCTTCTACTGCAAGCGATGCTATTGATACCTTGCAATCCATAAGTGATAATAAGGGTGACACCATGGTTTCAGCTGATGAAACCTTTGCACTTGGATTCTTCAGCCCAAGAAATTCCAAGAACCGTTACATTGGGATTTGGTATAACAAAGTCCCAATACAGACAGTTGTATGGGTTGCCAACAAGGATAACCCCCTCACTGACTCCTCAGGGGTCTTGAAGGTCAACGCCACCGGAATTCTCCTCCTTCTCAACGGTAACAAGGAAGTAATATGGTCCTCCAACACAACCGGACCGGCGAAAGATCCGGTTGCAAAGCTTTTGAGTTCTGGAAATCTTGTGCTGCAAGAAAGAAGCAACAACAGAGCGGACGGCTTTTTATGGCAGAGTTTCGACTATCCATCCGACACGCTTCTGCCTGGACAGAAGTTTGGAGTGAATCTAGTCACAGGACTGAACCGATACTTGACATCGTGGAAGAATTCGGATGACCCTTCTCGCGGTAACTATACTTATGGACTGGATATCCATGGGTACCCGCAGTTATTTATAAGGGAAGGTAGTGCCAAAAGATTTCGTTTCGGATCATGGAATGGTGTTCAGGTTAGCGGGGTAGCTCAGTTGACAGAGAATCCAATATTCATTTATGAATTTAGTTATAATGAGGAAGAAGCATATTTTATATATGAGCTAATCAATAGTTCAGTTCTTCATAGGCTTCGATTGTCACCAGATGGATTTAGCCACCGTACTACTTGGAGCTATGAAAAAATGGAATGGATCACTTTTTTCCACATACCAGCGGATTCCTGTGATTACTATGCAAAATGTGGTGGTTATGCTAGCTGTAATGTAAACAAATCTCCTATATGTAATTGCTTGGATAAATTTGTGCAAAATGGAACAAAATGTGTAAGGAAAACTTCACTGAACTGCCATGAAGACGGGTTCTTGAAGTATTCGGGGCTAAAATTACCGGACACAGATAAATCATGGTTTGATAGAACCATTAGCCTTGAAGAGTGCAGGATTTTGTGCTTGAAGAACTGCTCATGTACAGCTTATGCACCTTTAGATATCAGCAGCGGTGCAAGGGGGTGTTTACTTTGGTTTGATGATTTGATGGATATGAAAGAGTTGAATTCATCTCTTCAAGATGTTTACATAAGGATGGCAAAGACAGAATTAGGTACACCATCTATTCCTCAAGCTTTGTTTTGTTTCGATTGCCTTTTTAATTTGTTGAGTTTAATTTTAATGTATTGACAATATAAACCGTTTAATCACATCTGTTCTTTTGGTTGATCATTCATACGGTCGATGTAAAAGTAGTTATTTCTATTAATATAGTGTTACGTAATTTGATGCACATGTAAAATTGTTTTACGTTGATAGAGTATCAAAATTACTATTTCACAATTTCTCTATTTTCTTATAATGCATGCTTTCTTAGGAAGTTTAGAAGTGCAGAAATCAAACAAATCCAACACTAGGAGGAAGCAAGAGGCTATCATTATAAGCTCCTCTTTGTTGTCTTTTGGGGTTTTAGTCTCTTGCTTGGCATTGGTCTTTTATAAATGGAAGACAAGGCAACAAGGCAGTTAAGTGATTTATTGAATTGTGTTAACATTGAACATGTTCTACATTTCTTTTGTTCTGATATTAAACACAACATGTTACTTTGCAGGAAATATGAGAAGAAATCAAGAAACAAAAGCAAGTGTAACAAATGATGAACAGCATGAGGAAGATATAGATTTACCCTTGTTTGACATTTCTACAATTGCTTCAGCAACAAATAACTTTTCAAGTGATAACATACTGGGACAAGGTGGTTTTGGATTAGTCTATAAGGTAACCAAATGTTAAAATCGCCATTTCTAGAATCTAGAATGCATAAATTCTTAGTTAATTTATTATATATTACTAATTTTACAACCAAAATGTGTTATTTCTCATTCTCTTATTATAATTGAAAATCTTTTTCTCCAAAATTAAAGAATTCTCTCATCTTCTCTTTCCTTTTCTCTATCTCTCTCATTCTTTCACTCATTCTGTCTCTCTTATATATTATTATCAATGACTAATTACAAATTTGACAATCAAAATATATAACATGGCATTCTCTAATTGCATTCAAATTAAACTAAAATTAAAATTAAAATATTAAAATTGAAATATAACTATATTATATATTATATTTATATATTACTAACTAATTAATAACTAAAATTGTTATAACTTTCAGGGTATTTTAGAAGATGGAAGAGAAATAGCTGTCAAAAGACGTTCACAGAATTCAACCCAAGGACTCAAAGAATTCAAAAATGAAGTTAAGCATGTTTCTAAACTTCAGCACAGGAATTTAGTGAAGCTACTAGGGTGCTGTATTCAAGCAACAGAGAGGCTTCTGATTTATGAATTTATGCCCAATAAGAGCTTGGACTTCTTCATATTTGGTTTGATTCTATAAGCCTTATGCATTGTTCGAAATAACTTTCTTAAAGTTTATCTTTTATGTTGTTAAAATTTAAAAATGCAGCTAGTCCTTGTTGCACAATTCTTTCAAAGTCACAGTTGATAATCTTAGAAAAATTTTCTAACTTGGGAATTATAACAGATGAACAGAAGGCTAAGTTACTAGGTTGGCCGACACGTTTGCATATAATCAATGGAATTGCTCGAGGTCTTCTTTACCTTCATCAAGATTCAAGACATAGAATAGTTCATAGAGATCTCAAAGCCGCCAATGTATTGTTAGATGCAGAAATGAACCCAAAAGTATCGGACTTTGGATTGGCTAGAAGCTTCGGAGGAAATGAAGTTGAAGCAAGCACACAAAATGTGGTTGGAACCTAGTAAGTCTTTTGAACAATCAACATAATAATGCATCAACTTGTCTAGTTTCTATCATAATACCACTCCTCCCAAAAGCTTAAATTAATAGGAAGAGATACATAAATAGTTATATCTCTAACATGCACCTTAAGCAAAAGTCTCTCTTTGAATTTTTTTTTATTTTTTTTGCCGAGGCTTTCTTTCTCTTTTCATTTGCTTTATGTTTATGTTTATGTTCTTTCTTTTTTTCTAAATAACTTTTGGAATATGAATGTGCAGTGGATATCTATCACCAGAGTATGTAATCGATGGAGTGTACTCGACAAAATCCGATGTATTTAGCTTTGGTGTGTTGGTATTGGAAATCGTAAGTGGGAAGAGAAACCGAGGCTTCAATCATCAAGATCACCACTTTAACCTTCTTGGTCATGTAAGCATGGACTTGAATTATAATTAATCAAGCTTGATATACTGCTAAGTTCTATTATCAACCAAATGTATAAAAAATGTGCAGGCATGGAGATTGTTTACAGAAGGCAAAGGCTATGAAATAGTTTGTAATGCAATAAGAGACACATCGAATTTATCTCCGGTTCTAAGATTGATCCATATAGGACTACTATGTGTGCAGCAGAATCCAGATGACAGACCAAGCATGTCAAGTGTGGTTTTAATGCTGAGTAGTGAATCTGCATTACCTCAACCTAAAATGCCTGGATTCTTTACAGAGAGAGAGATGGGAGGTGATGTTTCTTCATCAAGTAGTTATAAAGCAGTCTCAAATAATGATTATACAGTTAGTCTATTGGAAGCTCGATAGACGAAGATAGGTGGCATTTTCGTGTATTTTATTTAATTAGAATGAGACCCGGCGTTGTCCGAATTTAAATAAATAATAAAAGTGATTAATAATACTATAAAAATAATTTTAAATACATAAATATAAATGCAAATTATAAATAATTTTTTGAAAAGTATATTTCTTGAAATTATGGAACTTTAATTATATGAAAATATATGAGTCATAAACATTTCAAGGTTTTATGCAAATATAGTTATTTGTATAATCTCTAAAGTTATCTTTACTAATTTATGTTTCAAAAATTAAAATATTTTATATCTATATTATTAAATATTTTGATAAGTATTTTTCATTGAATAAGATTAAAATATAAACATTTAAATAAAATAAAATAATATTAAATAACTATCTTAACTTGAATCAATTCAAAAATAACTGTTGTAAAGACCGAATACAAATTATAATTTTATCTAATATTATTATAGTTATTTGAATGTTTTATAATATTATTAAAGTGCATGCAAAAAAGTATTGAATTATTACTTAATTAAGCATAAAATTGATTGTAATAGTCTAAAATTAAGAATTAGTAATAATATTTCTTTTCCTATCAAACAAATTATATAAGAATAGTTTGACGTCTTTTAATTATACTATTATAGTATAAGGCTATAAGTCTTGGGTATATCTAAAATAAGCACAATAATTATGTGTTTATTGGATGCGTCACATTTATATAGATCATTAGATTTTATTAGATGAAAATCAAAGATTAATATGAAAGAAGAGTATTGATGGACTCTAATAAATACAGAATATCGTAGTACATAAATAAATGCTTTAATGGTAATACTTTAATACACAATACTTTAAATGGCAACAAAATCTTTTATTCTTAAAAAATTAAATATAAAACATATAAATACAAAAATATGAGTATTTTTTATTCAATAAGACTAATTATTATGCAAGAAATTTTTATGATATTAAAAAATTATATTAAAATAAAATTTTAAACTATAACATAAAAATATAAAATAATTAAAATTTTATTTTATCTTATTTGACAAATAATTAGATTATTATATTCAAAATTTATTAACTAACTAATTTTATTAAAAATATTATTGTATAATATAATTTTTCATTAAAATATTTTAAAAATATAATTTATTTAAAATATTATACATAATACATAAAAATATTAACCTTTTTATTTTTTTCAATTTTTTTCAAAAAACAGAATAAATAATATAATTCTAAAAACATGTCTATCATATTATATATTTACTTATATTAGTAAGATCTAAACTAATCAAACTTACGTAATTAAAAATATAAAATATATAAAAAAAAATAAAATGTACACTAGTTTTTCATATATATATATAAACCTGGTCAAATTAGAGAATAAAAAATTTAACTAAAACAATAAAAAATATTTGGAAATAATAAAAATAAAAAATGATCTTACTATAAATATATAATTTTAAATATTATATATATCAAACTATAAATGTTAAATTTTACAAAATAATTTTGAATTATTATCTACTTAATATTACCACAAAATAAATATGAATAAGAAAGACTAGATGAGAGAACCATAAGATGGCATATATATTAGAGGATTTAAAGAATAAAGGAATATATATCAATTTTATATCAGTTACTATTATATAAACATATGATACATATACGTAGTTGATATATATTATTTATTCAGTTTTTTATAAAAAAATAAAAAAATATATTTTCATGTATTATATATAATATTTTAAATAAACTATATTTTGACTAATATTTGATAAAAAAAATTATATTATATAATAATATTTTTAACAAGAGTAGTTAATTAATAAATATTGAATATAATAATCTAATTATTTATCAAGTAATATAAAATAAAATATGATTAATTTTATATTTTTATATTGGAGTTTAAAATATTATTTTAATATAATTTTTTAATATTACAAAAAAATTACATAATAATTAATTTTAATAAATAAAAAATTTTATTTTTTGTATTTATATGTTTTACTTTTTTAATTGTGTAAGCTTGATTAGTTTATCTCTTACTAATATAAGTAAATATATAATGTGATAGGCATGTATTTAGAATTATATTATTTTTTTTCTACAAAAAATGAAAAAATGAAAAAGGTTAATGTTTTTATGTATTATATATAATATTTTAAATAAATTATATTTTCAAAATATTTTGATGAAAAATTATTTTATATAATAATATCTTTAACAAAATTAGTTAGTTAATAAATTTTGAATATAATAATCTAATTATTTGTGAAGTAATATAAAATAAAATTTTAGTTATTTTATATTTTTTGTTACAATTTAAAATTTTATTTTAATATAACTTTTTAATATTATAAAATTTTTTTGCATAATAATTAATTTTATTGAATAAAGAATACTCATATTTTTGTATTTATATGTTTTATATTTAGTTATTTAAGAATAAAAGATTTTGTTGTCATTTAAAGTATTGTGTATTAAAGTATTACCATTTAAAGCATTTATTTATATACTAGGATATTCTGTATTTTTTAGAGTCCATCATTATTCTTCTTTTATATTTGCCTTTGATTTTTATTTAATAAAATCTAATGATCTATATAAATGTGGCGCATCTAATAAGCACATAATTGTTAGGCTCATTTTAAACATACTTGTAACGGTTTTATCAGTTTTTATTTTTTGAAACATTCTAGCATATCCATTTCCTATAAATTATTTTTAAAAAATTGTGATGGTAAAAACAAATGAATAATCAATTTATTTTGTGTCTCTACAAAAGATTGAAGATATTTTATTTAATCTATAATTTTAGGATCTAACACATGTAATGCTTTAGATAAAAAAAAACTTTATTAATTATTGTGAGAACCGTTACAAAATATGAATTGAATAATGAAAAGAATATTTAACATTATTAAAAAGAGATTTTAATTGCGAGGATTATGTTGCTAATTATTATGAATACTGTTACATGCAAGAATTGACACTGAGGTTGAAAAAATATATATATTTGGTTTCATAATAGAATTACATCTATAGTAATATGCTGATATGGCGAAATTCTAAAGAATCTATATGTCATTACCTAAAAGAGAAAGTATAGTTGAACAATATAAATATTAAACAAAGTGAGCAACGGTTTAAAATAAGAATGATTTAAATTAGGTTAATAATTAATTAGATTTATTTAAATGTTTGAATTTAAATCATTAGAATTAGTTAATAACATGTTCTAAAATACGTTGTAACCATTTGCAATTTCCACCATCACCGGAGAGAGCACCAACTCAAGATGACCGACCACCACCACTGGAGAGGGCGCCAACCCAAGGTGATCGAAGTCGCAATTGCCGCCAAGCGTGCCTTTCCTTCCGAGAACACTACTGTTCCTGCATCCCGTGCAGCCTTACGTTTTTCACAAATTCGTACTACCACTGTCATTGTGATTCACGATACTAGAACTGCCGCCGTAACTACTGGCTCATGACTGCTGAAGGTGGCACCGCTGTTGCTAACCCAAGCTCATTACCTGTTTTTTGTGTTGAAGGCATGCTATTGAGATTGTTGATGGAGTTATCATTGGGTGAAAAAATTTCTAATGCCCCATCAGCCTACACTAGTGATCATTCCAATCAATCAGATGGCAATATTGTAAATCTGAGCATTGATGAGAGTCAACGTGATGATAAATTATGCAGTGAAAGTTTTATACGCCATGCAGATGTTTATTTTTCATGCAAATGGGATGTTTATTATTCATGTAAATTGGATGTCTATATACAAATGGGATGTTTATTCTTAATACGAAACGGCTCACCTGCACTCGAAATTCATAATGTCGGGAGACAGTAGCGCTGGGGAGCTTTTTCGCCGGCGAAGGAGACTGCATGCTGGGGTAGGTGACGGATGAACGAGTTAGAAGGGGGTGTAATTAGGTCAAAATGAAATTAGATAAAGAGAAAGTTTAGGGCCAGCACTTTTATTAAAATTTGGCCAGCACTTAACCAGCAAAAGAAAAGTAAATAATCCTATACTATTGGATGAAATCTCACATTATTAAAAATACTAATGATGAATAATTGATGGTTACAAATTGTAACATCCTAATGCTTTTAAACTGAGATTAACTTTATCTGGATTATATTTAGTAGGTGATATTCTAAAATCTATGCGAAATTTTGTTTCTTTTTAAAACAAATATGAAATATTTATATAAAATAATTTATATAAAAAAATTGAATAACTAGTCTTTATTAGAAGAGTTACTAGTTGAAAAATATACGTGAATCTAGAAATACTAACATGAAAAACGGGCGTGCTAAACTATGAAGGCACAACAATGACAGGCTTTACTCATATCATAACAAGAAACATCATAGTTACAATTGCAATCACTCAATAAAAATAAAACAAGACACACAAAAAATCCTAATTCTCTTAATTTGTATAACTATGGCTAAAACAATCGCATGTCCTTCCTTCCTAAGGTAAATGCTTAATGTTTTGTATCTACGTCCTCGATAGCTTGCTCCCACTAGTGCACTCGTCTTTTCACCTCAACTGAGCAGTGTATTGCTTTGTACTGCATCGTTCCTGAAGATGGTACGGAGAGAGGGGTGAGAAACAAAAGTTTCTCAGTAGTTTATCTATATGGTGTCATCGTATCCATCCCCAGCCACTCCGAGTTTTTAAAATAAAAACAGTGATGATGCAATGTTGTTCAATTATTATTTTCAAAAGTTCTTATTAGTCGGAGTGGTGTGACTTTTAGATGCTTCTCATTTACTTATGTTATGACATGTGTAATACATATAAAATGCCTATAGCGTTAAAACATAAACTCGTAAACCTTAGTTTGATTTCTCCTACGCCATAAAGCAAGGCAAAATAAATAGTAAATAAGAGAAGAATAGTAACATTGACATAGAAAAGTCAAACAGAATAGATCTGAATAAAATCAAGACCTTAACGAATATCATAGATTTCAAAAAGGAACTTTGGATAAAAGAAGGATCTTTGAATGCAATAATAAACATAATCATAAATCAAAAAGATAAAAGAAGAACAATCATGATCATACTTTTCATTGTACTTTTCATTACTTTTTCTCATGGCTTTTATGGAAGGTATTGAACTCAAACTGGTATAAAAGTGGGAGTCCCCTTCCCTTACCGAAGGTTCTTATCCCAAACGTTTTGGTGATCACCTTCCCTTACTGAAGGATCATCTCGATCGATCACCTTCCCTTACCGAAGGATCATATCGATATCTTGTCTTTGGGGGTCACCTTCCCTTACCGAAGGATCATTTCCTCAGTTCAATTTACAATCAAGGTTATTTAGACATACACAAGAAGGGAGTCATATCAAAAAAAGATATATTATTATATAAAATTGATAGGATAGTCCCCTTCCCTTACCGAAGGTTCTTATCCCAAACGTTTCCGATCACCTTCCCTTACCGAAGGATCATCTCGATCGATCACCTTCCCTTACCGAAAGATCATATCAATATCTTGTCTTTGGGGGTCACCTTCCCTTACCAAAGGATTATTCCCTCGGTTCAATTTACAATCAAGGTTATTTAGACATACACAAGAAGGGAGTCATATCAAAAAAGATATATTATTATATAAAATTGATGGGATAGTCTCCTTCCCTTACCGAAGGTTCTTATCCCAAACGTTTTCTGATCACCTTTCCTTACCGAAGGATCATCTCGATTATCTTGTCTTTGGGGGTCACCTTCCCTTACCAAAGGATCATTCCCTCAGTTCTTTAATGCACATAAGATTTTTATTATAATGTATGATGCGTATGAAGAAAAGAGACATTATATCATGACGTGCAATGCTAAAAAACATTTAAGATATGACATATAAAAATTAGCACAAAATCCCCTACCTCGAGTGAAGTTTCGATAGGTATTCTGATGCAAATAGATGCAGTTTGTTAGTGAAGAGAGACTTATTCCATAGCTAGACTTTTGTGTATACTAGAATGTTTTGTATAGAAAAAAGGAATAGAATGAGAAAGGAAGGATCAAATAGCTCTCAGGTATGTGCAGATTATGTTAGGAGGCATTTAGGTGAAATCTGCAATCTGAATCGTCACTTTGTGAGCCCTATAATGTTTTCTACTTTTTGAATTTGGAAATAGCTATTAGAGATAAATTTATAGAGAATTGAATTATCTTTAAAACGAATCTTAAATGAAGTCAATCGGATAATCACAGCTTGAGATATTCCCGAAATACTGTTAGTATATCAGGCTGGCTAATAAGAGCGCGATTTTCTACTATGAACTTGTAACCGATTTATCTATCTAATTTAATTTGAATTTGATTTTATACTGAACTTAAAGAATAGAGTTAGTATTCTTATATTTTCATATAACTAAATATCATTCAAATCTAATAAATGTATAATTAATTATGACTATATTTTAAAAGGTTGTTTATTGTCGGTTAGAGATTTACTACCACTAATGCTTTCATATGTTTAAATTTTAAATTCAAATCTTAAATCATTAATTAATTAGTTATTAAAAAAAATGACTTGATTCAAAAAGTTGGGATGTTACACAAATCACAAAATTTACTACCTCCTAGCACTCGATAAAAGTGGTGAATTTATGATGAAAGTGAAATTGAATGGTTAGCAAACTTGAAATACGGCTTGTTATTCATATTGTTTATACCTCTCATTATTCATCTAGCGAGATTGTTACTTAAATATAGAATGACTTTGATATAAAATGATTTTGGAATTAACTTTTATATAGATAAAATAGATAGATTAATGTTTATTCTTATGTTAAACTAACAAAACTGTTCTTCCTTATTAAGCTCTTGTTACATTTGTGATTTTGGACTTTGGAAATGAATACAAATGTCTATGCATAAGCTATGTTGATTGGGAAAAAAAACTTAAAAGACTAATAATTTTAATTTTTATTGGCCAATATTTTTAAAAATATAATATTTTTAGTTTAATATTTTAATATTATTTTTTTATTAATAATTTTAAATATTAATGACTAACAGCTAACTAAAAAATAACAACTTGTATTGGCCTTATAACATTGTTTTTGTTGATTTTTTCACTGTTGGCCATCTAGTTATTTCTACCTCTTTGAAATTAAAAAAAAAAAAAATTCAAAAGCCAATCACCTTTAGCGAGTTAATAGTCAAAATTGTCTCTAAAAGATATATCGATCTTCATTTTAGTCCTCGAAAGATAAAATTAATCGAAATTGTCTCCGAAAGATACATGACTTGGTCACGTTAGTCCTTCTGTCAGTTGGATGATGATGTGTCATGTTAAGTGTCACGTGGCATGATGATGTGGTGGGTTAATGCCACGTGTCACAAGATGATTGGTTAATGTGTCAGATCAGTGACACCTGATGCGCCACATGTCAGATCAGTGACACGTGGCACTTGACATGTGATGGTTTCAGTGGCTAAGAGAGGGGGGTTGAATCTTAGCCCCCCTTTTTTGTTGCTAACACTTACTGAACTCAGAGGAGACTTTTCTGTTTTGGCTCGTCTCTGGACACGAGACTTTTTCTTTTATCTCGTCCCTAGCCACGAGACTTTTTGTTTTGTCTCATCACTTGGCACGAGACATTTTTCGTTTTTGCTCCTGTGCATTAG
Organism: Arachis ipaensis; assembly: GCF_059453495.1. Taxonomy (NCBI): domain Eukaryota; kingdom Viridiplantae; phylum Streptophyta; class Magnoliopsida; order Fabales; family Fabaceae; genus Arachis; species Arachis ipaensis. Next base: position 20,553,218 of record NC_142443.1, read on the forward strand.
AAAACAGAAATGGAGTAGAAGAGAAGAAAGATTACACCCAGATATATCCTGGTTCAGCTGCTAAGTGCAGTGCAGCCTACATCCAGTCTCCATCACAACAATGATGGAATTTCACTATAATCAACCTGATTACAAACTGTAAAGTGCTAACCCAACTTACAAGGGGATTCCCACAGAATCATGAAATACAACATAGATGAACAAAGGAACTCTAAGACATCTATGGCTTTTTCTTTTAATTTTGCACTCTCTGCCTTTTTCCGCTCTATGGCTTTTTCATACAAACCTCACTGTTTGCCTTTTTCCATGAGACTCAAGACATGACAAAATTAAACAGAAAAATACAAAACAGAATACATTGAAGGAGAAGAGAAAAACTGTTAGCTCAGGTAGCTCTGAGAACTCTGTGCCTTGCACTCTCAAATTCTCTCCTTGCTCCAAACAGTGGCTGTTCTCTCTTTTTAAAGAAGAGGGAAGCCTCCACACTTGAAGCCAACACCCAAACCAACTTCTTCCTCCTTCAACAAACAGAACCGGTTCGGCCACATAGAGTGAGAAGAGATAACCATGCAAAACCCAACATGCAATTACCTCTGGTCCTTTCTTGATCATCACCCTTCATCAATCCGAGCTCTCCATCCTTGGCTTGTTCTCCAAGATGGATTTCTGGCCCTTGATGCTTCATGATGATAATGACTTCATCTGCTTCAATCTCTGCCTTAACCATCACTTCGCCACTCTAGCTACTCCCTGTGGTGGTTAAACAGAATCAAAGACAAGCCATGCTTCAATATCTCCCTTGCTGGCCGAATCTTTACCTTCCATTTTTGAGCATGAAGAACTCAAGATAACCTCACCAAATCTAACCACATTTGGTGAGTATCTTAGCCACAGCTCATTTTTATTTTAGTATGTTTTCTTGCCATCATTAGCTTGATGGTCTTGATGCATGCAACTTCTTCCTTTTCTTGGTTGATGAGCATAGCGTCCATAGCTTCCTGGACAAGGACCGAAGGAAGAAGAAGAAAGAGATGAGAGAGAATGTGAAGTTAAAGTAAAAGCAATTAAATGAAACTGAAACATATTGATAGATTGCTTTTACTTCCCTTGCTTTGAGTAGCGTATAGCATTAATCATAATGATTCCCTATCAAATCAAAGTCAAGTTCTCTCTCATGTTTCCAATGCTAGCTTATTAAGTTTTGAAATCCATTCTTAGCAAGTAATGGAATCCGTTGGAAAGCATGAAGCTTATTTGCTTTCTTAGTTTCGGACCAGGCTTGGAACCATTCATCACTAATAAGACTTAGGCTTGTAGTATTGAAATTAAAGCTGGCCCAGTTAGTTAACATTTGCTTTCCTGATGAAATTTGTTTCGGATCAAGCATGAGAAAATTAACCATGGGCTTGGTTGTAACAACATTAAGCTTGGCCCATCAATAAAAATTCAGCCACTTATTATAAACCATGCATCAAGGCTGATTGTTGGGCTTAAACCAAAAGCTCATTTTTCGGCCCAACATAAAATCTGCACAACAAAATTATTAATTTAGTAAGTATGAATTAAGATCAAATTAATAATTTTGTAATTAAATATTTTAATAATTTTTGTTCATCATCAAAATTAAATAAGAGTTTTCCAAACTCATCAATCTCCCCCTTGATGACAAACATTATTAAAATTGAAATGGAAAGAAATTTAGATATTGAGTAAAGAATACTCCCTTTGAATTTGAATTTCTCCCCCTTTCTAAATGTCACATAGCTCCCCCTTGATGCATGCTTATTTTACCAAGGGAAGCACTAACCTGTAACATTTAAATCAAGCTTCAAGTAACAATGTTATTTAGCATATTTTATGATGCTAAATGCTTGATCTATGAGTAGTTTTAATTGATAATCAAAACTCATTTGATATCATAAACTGATTTACTGCTCAAACTTAAACAAAAATCTATCCAAATATTTTTCCAAATATTTCTTGTTAGTATATCAGAGCAAAACAAAATGATGGGAAAATTATTTGAAGTACACATGATCAAAACAAGGCAGTTTTAATATATTACACAATTTAAAGGAACTGCCAAAAATAAGTTTTCAATCCAACAAGTTTATCAATGGTGAATCAACAGCCAGGCATCAAGGATAAATCAAACATCATTATAAACCAAATGCCAAATGAGTATTAACTAATCATGATAAACCAAATGCTTCATGTAGTTCAAACAGCAGTGACCACAGTAAAACAAATGCTATAACAACATTCATTCTTTGAACACATGCATTCTTTGAATCAAGGGTGATCATAAATTTTTAATTTTGAAAATTTCATCCCCTGTTCTCATCCCCTGTTTTTCCAGCCCATGTTTTGTTCCAATTTCAATTTTGGAACATAAATTTCCTCTCCCTTTTGTCATCATGGGGGCGCCTGCACAAAACATGATCAACATAGCAAAATATTCAAAGTAAAGTAGCAAAATTATATCATAGTATCCTAGAGATTATCCTAGAGCAGTGAGTATCAAGTCATGCTTCTACAAAAAACAGATTGAGCCTAATGGAGCCAATATCAAACAGAGTAAAAACAGTCATTTAATCAGAAAAATTAATATCTTCTTCCTCAGCGCCTCCTTCACTTTCATCTTTCAGACCCTCCTTAAGAGATGCTAGCATCAGGCCGACCCTTTCTTTGTAATTTTTCCAAGCTTTCTCGCTTTCAGAGGCTTGCTTGTGAGTCTCTTTGTGAGATTGAATCATCATATCTGCCATGTTGGAGAATTCACCCAAAATTTCTTTGATGGATTTGACCGTTTTGGAAGACTCTGGCCGAGTCTCATTGTCACTGTCTGAAGCCACATATTTGTCCCCTTTGGTTCCTTTAGTCGCTCCTCCTCCTCTAATGGAGGATACTTTGTTTTCCACTGCCTCATTCAACAGATCAACTTTAAAGTATTCAAAAATTCTTGTTAAAAACATACCATAAGGCAGATTAGCCTTTTTGGTGCTTCTAACAGAATCCCACATATGCCTAATCATGATATAGCCAAAAGATATAGGAGTAGAGGTAACTAAAGCAAATAATATGAGACAGTCAGAAAATGTTACTCGGTTGTGTGAGCCACTTTGGGGAGTCAAGATATGGGTGATGATTCGGTGAAGCAGAGAGTTGACTGGTCCTAGAGCTTTGTGGGTTGGAATCGTTCCATGCAAGCCAGAAAGGTTCTCGCAAATGTGCTGAAGAACTGCTTTGTATGAAACGCCAACTTGTGTGTCCCATTTGTCTACCATATATGCTCATGGTCCTTCATCCTTGAAGCCCAGGGCCGCTCCAATGGTCTCAGAATCAAGGGCTATTTGAACCCTTTTGACATAGGAATGAAGAGTGCCATCAATGAGTCGCATATTGGCGTAGAACTCTCGGACAAGGCCAGGATAGACTGGTTTTTGAATGAGAAGAAGAGGCTTCCAGTTGAGGAGTTCAAACAGAGAGGAGATGTTGATGCCCTTGTTAGTGAGAGTGTCGAGATTCACAAGGTAGGTTGTACATAGATGACGTTTTTCCATAACCTCATTGTGAAACTCAAAAGAAGTGCAAGAGTTGAATCTGCTAGGATCAAAGTGGAAGTGAGACTTGCCATACTTGTTTCTGAATTCCAGGGATTCCAAGTTTGGTGGTTCGGTGGTGTCATGAAGAGCAAAACCCTTCGACTTTTGAGCACTCTTCCCGGATGCATGGGGAGTTGATCTCTTTGGTGGTGATTGTGGAGGGGAAGGAATGGGAGAAGTATGAGACTCCTCTTCTTCCGTCACGGGAACACTTTTCTTCTTCCTTGAGGAAGTTTTTGTGGCAATGACTTTTCTTCTCATTGTGTCTGTGCATTTTGATGGGGGTGAGGGTGATGAAGATGATGTAGAATGTATGTGAATGTGTGTGTGTGATTGTGGAGTAGACTGTTTTTGAGAGAATAGAAGCCTTTCACTTTTTCTTGGCGCGGTTTTCTTTTTCATGGTGATGGAGGAATGAAATATGAAAGGTTATGGAGATAACCGAATTGAGTGGAAGGGAGATGTAAGGTAAGTGACGCATTTAATGAGGGTTGGAGAGAGAATATGGAGTGAGTAATGACCATTAGTGGGCGGTTAATGACCATTATGGGTGGTTATTACCCAAAAAAATGATTTCCCTTTTAACTTTTGAAATCTAAAACTGAAAAGTTGTTGCCTTAAATCAAGGGATTAGATGGAGAGAAGGATTTTGATTTGACAATAACCACTTCCAAAAAGATTTGATGACACAAGAAGAAGATTCTTATTTGTAGAGAGATAACTACCATAACTGTTAAGGTGGGGTCAAGGAATTTTGGTGGGGCCCATAAAATTTGAATTCTGCATTGCCTCCCCCTTGATTATAGCTCCTCTAGCAATCTTGCATTTTTATCTCGTCCAAACCTACGAGACAAAACTGGGCAGAGTAAAAAATTCACAAGTTTTCAATGAAACTTAAATCAAACATTCCCAAACTTTTTCTCAAGGTACAGAATCTGTCTTCACAGAGGGGTTTTGTAAAAATATCAGCAATTTGGTCTTCAGATTTTACAAATTGAATATCAATAGTACCCTTTTGCACATGTTCCCTAATAAAGTGATATTTTATCTCAATGTGCTTAGTTCTTGAGTGCAAAACAGGATTTTTTGAAATGTTTATAGCACTCATATTATCACAAAATAAGGGTATACTATTGATTTTTAATTTGTAATCTTCCAATTGTGTTTTTAACCAAATTAATTGGGTGCAACATGCAGATGCGGAAATGTATTCTGCTTCAGCGGTGGATAAAGCCACTGTGGCTTATTTCTTGATTGACCACATGTTGAGTGAGCTTCCAAGGAAGCAACACATTCCGGACGTGTTTCTTCTATCCACTCTATCTCCCGCATAATCTGCATCACAAAACCCTACTGCACAAAATTCATCAGATTTAGGATACCACAAGCCATAATCACAAGTTCCCTTAATGTATCTAATGATGCGTTTAACAGCCGTAAGATGGGATTCTCTTGGGTGAGATTGAAATCTTGAGCATACACCCACACTTTGAACAATATCCGGTCTAGAGGAGGTAAGGTACATGAGTGAACCTATCATTCCCCTATACCTTGTTTCATCCACATCTTGACCATCATCATCCTTTTCAAGTTTTGTGTTAGGATGCATTGGTGTACCCATTACTTTGGAATTTTCTAGGCCAAACTTTTTAATAAGTTCTTTTGCATATTTTCTTTGGTAAATAAAAGTACCACTAGGAGTTTGTTTAATTTGGAGGCCAAGAAAGAAAGTAAGCTCTCCCGTTAAACTCATTTCAAACTCACTAGTCATGAGTTTTCCAAACTCTTCGCACAAGGAAATTTTGGCCGAACCAAATACAATGTCATCAACAGAAACTTGAACAAGGAGTATATCATCATTAGATGCTTTAATGAATAAAGTAGTGTCGGTGGTACCCCTTTGAAATTTATTTTCCAACAAGAAGGCACTAAGCCTTTCATACCAAGCTCTTGGAGCTTGTCTAAGACCATAAAGAGCTTTAGTTAATTTGAAAACATGATTTGGAAACTCTTTATGTTCAAAACCGGGGGGTTGTGCCACATACACTTCTCTATCAATAAAGCCATTAAGGAAAGCACATTTAACATCCATTTGAAACATTTTAAAACCCTTATGGACGGCATAGCCAAGAAGCAACCGAATTGCTTCCATTCTAGCTACCGGAGCAAAAGACTCATCAAAATCTATACCCTCTTCTTGATCGTAACCATGGGCCACTAATCTAGCCTTGTTACGAACAACTTGTCCATCCTCACCAAGTTTATTTTTAAATACCCACTTAGTACCCGTTACCTTCATACCATCCAAATAAGGTACTAATGTCCAAACCTCATTCTTGTCGAATTGAGCTAGCTCCTCTTGCATGGCCTTGACCCATGATGGATCTTCAAGAGCTTGTTTGACATTGTTGGGCTCCATTTGTGACAAGAAAGCAAAGTTGCTAGGTTCGGTTTACCTTTTGGTGGAGGATCTTGTTGTTACACCATGAGAGGGATCACCAATGATGAAATCATGAGGATAACCCCTCATAGACTTCCATTCTCTAGGCTTTCGGACAGGTGTAGAGCTTTGATGAACTTCTGGTGGTCTCACTGTTTCAGTTGCTCGTGCCTGCTCAGGAGACAAAATGGAAGTGTCTCCTCCAATCTGACGAGACAGAACCGGGCTGACAGATTCTTTATTTTGCACAGATTTGGGATTTTCTTCATTCGCTTCACAATCTGAATCAATATCCTTCACAATATTGGGAATTAAGTTAGAATCACAAAAAGTAACATGTATGGATTCCTCTATTGTCCTATGCTCCTTGAGATAAACTCTATAGGCCTTGCTTGTGGTGGAATATCCAACAAACATTCCTTCATATGATTTTGGATCAAATTTTCCAAGGTTTTCCTTATTGTTAAGCACAAAGCATTTGCATCCAAAAACATGAAAATACTTAAGATTTGGAGGGGTACCTTTCCATAGCTCATATGGTGTTTCCTTTAACCCTTTTCTAATGATTGTTCTATTCAAAATATAACATGCTGTGTTCACAGCTTCAGCCCATAAGAATTTAGGAATTTCACTCTCACATAACATAGCCCTAGTCATTTCTTGAAGGCTTCTATTCCTTCTTTCAACCACCCCATTTTGTTGGGGGGTTCTAGGGCATGAAAAATTATGAGAAATCCCTAAGTCATCACAGAATTTTTCAAAATCTTGATTTTCAAATTCTCTTCCATGACCACTTCTCAAATGGGCAATTTTCAAATCCTTTTCATTTTGAATTTTCTTAAAAAGGGGTGGAAAAAGCATGAAAGGCATCATTCTTATGAGCAAGGAAAAGTACCCAACCAAATCTAGAGTAATCATCTACCACCACAAGACCATAGTGTTTACCTCCTAAACTTTGAGTTTTAGTAGGACCAAAAAGATCAATATGTAACATTTCTAATGGCCTTTTGGTTGAGATTCCGTCTTTTGATTTAAAAGAGGATTTTACTTGTTTGCCCAATTGGCAAGCATCACAAGTAAGATCCTTATCAAACTTGATGTTTGGAATTCCTCTAACCAAATTTCTTTTGACTAGCTTAGAAATTTGATACATGCTAGCATGTCCCAACTTTCTATGCCAAAGCCATTTTTCAGATTCAAAAGATGTAAAGCATGTTACATTTTGTTCCTTTAAATCCTCAAGAGTTAATCCATACATATTGTTGCATCTTTTAGCTTCAAGAAGAACATTCCCAGTTTTCTCACACACAACTAAACAAACAAATTTCTTAAAAATAACTTCAAAACCCAAATCACAAAGTTGACTAACACTAAGTAAATTATGTTTCAAGCCATGTACAAGGAGAACATCATTTATACAAGATGAGAGATTTTTACCCACTTTTCCAACAGCCACAATTTTTCCTTTTGCATCATCACCGAAAGTGACAAGCCCTCCATCATATTCATCAAGCTTTATGAAGAAGGTTGTCTTTCCGGTCATATGCCTAGAGCATCCGCTATCCATATACCACATATTTTCCTTCCTTTTGGATGCTAGGCACACCTACAAAACAAGCTCAAGTAACCTTAGGTATCCAAATCTTTTTGGATCCTTTTACGTTAAACCATCTTCTATGTCCTAAGCCGTTGTAATCAAAAACAATTTTATAAACCTTGTCACCGACCATTCTTTCACCGAAAAAGCATTGAATGGGAAAGTGTCCATTCCGATTGCATAGTCTACAAAATCTTGGAGTTGATGTTTTGTTAAAGTAGGTGGGATCTTGAAATCTTGTATTATTAGAAGATGAAGCAATATTTTCAAAATGTGAATTTTCAGATTTATAGAACCCCAACCCAGCCTTATCATAAAGAGGTTTTTGACTAGCCAAGATGTGATTCAGACTTTCGGAACTTTGGGTGAACTTGGCTAAGTCTTCCTTAAGTCTTTTAACCTCTTTAAGCAACTCTTCATTTTGCTTAAAACAATCCACATATGCAAGAACAGAATGGTTACTTTCACAGCTTCTAACTTGGGCTCTTAACTGCTTATTTTCTTCAACAAGATCACAAGCAGTTTCGGCCTCTCTCACTTTTTCTTTTAGAAAACTGTTTTCAGCCTTAAGAATGGTGTTTTGTTGTTCAAGTTCTTGATTTTCCAGCAAAAAATATCTTACTTTTTCAGAGAGGTGGTCTATCATAAGATGAAGATCTTCAGTGTTAGGGTTATGAAAGACTACCTGATCTATGTGGTCTGCCATGAGACATGTTTGTGACTTGGTCTCGGTTTCTTCATCATCATCATCAGAGTCATTCTCCAAGTCTTCCCATGAGGCCATCAGTCCTTTCTTCTTTTCTTTTTTCGGCTTTTCTTCCTTCTTTAGCTTGGGACAGTCAGATTTGAAATGCCCCATTTCCTTGCAATTGTAGCAAGTTACTTTGCTAAGGTATTTCTTCACTCTCCTTTTGCTACTGCCTTTGCCTTTGAGCTTAGCCATTTTCCTGAATTTTTTTGCAAACAACACAAACTCATTTTCAGAAGAGTTATTACTGGATTCTTTATCCAGAGGGTTAGTCATAGAAGAAAAAGCAATTCCTTTCTTTTTTGAATCTTTTTTCAAATAGGTGTTTTCAAAAGCAAGAAGATTTCCTCTCAAATCATCAAGTGTCATGGAATCTAAGCTACTGCTCTCAGAAATAATTAAAGCTTTAGTTTTCCACTCTTTTGTGAGACATCTCAACACTCTTCTCACTAGCACAGATTCAGAGTGTGTAATTCCCAGAGCATCTAAGCCAACAATGATGGAATTGAACCGTTTGAACAGTTCATCAATGGACTCTCCTTCCTTCATTGCAAACATTTCATACTCTCTATTCAACATGTCTGTCCGAGTCTTCTTTACAATGGTGGTTCCTTCATGGGTGATTTGCAATTTGTCCCAGATTTCCTTTGCCGTTGTGCATCTTGATACCCGTCGATATTCCTTGAAGCTGATAGCACAATTGAGTAGGTTTACTGCCTTGGCATTTAACTCCACCTTCTTCCTATCTTCCTCGGTCCATCTTGCTTCTGGTTTGAGAGAGACAACTCCTTCGGCACTTGTAACAGTTGGATATTGTGGTCCTTCCAAGATGATTTTCCATAGTCTGTAATCCACTGCTTGTACAAATATCTTCATCCTCTCCTTCCAATAGGTATAATTTTTCCCATTGAAAAGAGGGGGTCTATTGCTTGATTGACCTTTAGTCAGATTATAGGACACCACATTTGCGCCACTGTTTTCTGCCATGAGGATCTTTGCTCCAAGCTGCAAAGCTTGATCTCTTTGAGACCAAGCTCTGATACCAATTGATGGTTTCAGTGGCTAAGAAAGGGGGGGTTGAATCTTAGCCCCCTTTTTTGTTGCTAACACTTGCTGAACTCAGAGGAGACTTTTCTGTTTTGGCTCATCTCTGGACACGAGACTTTTTCTTTTATCTCGTCCCTAGCCACGAGACTTTTTGTTTTGTCTCGTCACTTGGCACGAGACATTTTTCGTTTTTGCTCCTGTGCAGTAGAAAACAGAAATGGAGTAGAAGAGAAGAAAGATTACACCCAGATATATCCTGGTTCAGCTACTAAGTGCAGTGCAGTCTACATCCAGTCTCCATCACAACAATGATGGAATTTCACTATAATCAACCTGATTACAAACTGTAAAGTGCTAACCCAACTTACAAGGGGATTCCCATAGAATCATGAAACACAACATAGATGAACAAAGGAACTCTAAGACATCTATGGCTTTTTCTTTTAATTTTGCACTCTCTGCCTTTTTCCGCTCTATGGCTTTTTCATACAAACCTCACTGTTTGCCTTTTTCCATGAGACTCAAGACATGACAAAATTAAACAGAAAAATACAAAACAGAATACATTGAAGGAGAAGAGAAAAATTGTTAGCTCAGGTAGCTCTGAGAACTCTGTGCCTTGCACTCTCAAATTCTCTCCTTGCTCCAAACAGTGGCTGTTCTCTCTTTTTAAAGAAGAGGGAAGCCTCCACACTTGAAGCCAACACCCAAACCAACTTCTTCCTCCTTCAACAAACAGAACCGGTTCGGTCACATAGAGAGAGAAGAGATAACCATGCAAAACCCAACATGCAATTACCTCTGGTCCTTTCTTGATCATCACCCTTCATCAATCCGAGCTCTCCATCCTTGGCTTGTTCTCCAAGATGGATTTTTGGCCCTTGATGCTTCATGATGATAATGACTTCATCTGCTTCAATCTCTGCCTTAACCATCACTTCGCCACTCTAGCTACTCCCTGTGGTGGTTAAACAGAATCAAAGATAAGCCATGCTTCAAGAATCTCCCTTGCTGGCCGAATCTTTACCTTCTATTTTTGAGCATGAAGAACTCAAGATAACCTCACCAAATCTAACCACATTTGGTGAGTATCTTAGCCACAGCTCATTTTTATTTTAGTATGTTTTCTTGCCATCATTAGCTTGATGGTCTTGATGCATGCAACTTCTTCCTTTTCTTGGTTGATGAGCATAGCGTCCATAGCTTCCTGGACAAGGACCGAAGGAGGAAGAAGAAAGAGATGAGAGAGAATGTGAAGTTAAAGTAAAAGCAATTAAATGAAACTGAAACATATTGATAGATTACTTTTACTTTCCTTGCTTTGAGTAGCGTATAGCATTAATCATAATGATTCCCTATCAAATCAAAGTCAAGTTCTCTCTCATGTTTCCAATGCTAGCTTATTAAGTTTTGAAATCCATTCTTAGCAAGCAATGAAATCCGTTGGAAAGCATGAAGCCTATTTGCTTTCTTAGTTTCGGACCAGGCTTGGAACCATTCATCACTAATAAGACTTGGGCTTGTAGTATTGAAATTAAAGCTGGCCCAATTAGTTAACATTTGCTTTCCTGATGAAATTTGTTTCGGATCAAGCATGAAAAAATTAACCATGGGCTTGGTTGTAACAACATTAAGCTTGGCTCATCAATAAAAATTCAGCCACTTATTATAAACCATGCATCAATGCTGATTGTTGGGCTTAAACCAAAAGCTCATTTTTCGGCCCAACATAAAATCTGCACAACAAAATTATTAATTTAGTAAGTATGAATTAAGATCAAATTAATAATTTTATAATTAAATATTTTAATAATGTTTGTTCATCATCAAAATTAAATAAGAGTTTTCCAAACTCATCAACATGTAAAAAAGTTATTTATAATCAAAATAGTCCTTGAAAGTTCAGACGTAAGTCATTTTCATCCCTAAAATTTTAAAAACTAATCAAATTAGTACTTATATAATTTTTTTTCTTGATAATATTAAATTTAAAATATTTTTTGATACTACTAATTTTAATAGAAATGTAATTGACAAACAAAAAATTAGTAATTGTATTTTTATTCTTAAAAATTTTTTCAATAAAATTATCTCTCTCTTTTAATTCTTCTCAAAATCTCTCTTATTCTTTTCTATTCTAAAACTTTTTCTTATATTATTACATTTTGTTGGAATATATATATACTCAAAATTAAAATATATGTATTTGTTAACCTAAACAAAATTATATGCTCAAAATAAAAATTTATGTATATTAACCTAAACAAAGTTATACTAATATTTTTTTTCTACTACATTTTTTTTCCACTACCGTATTACTTACATATAGGATGTAATGGTAGTGATGTTAAAAGAAAAATTATAATCTATCTCAAACATAAGAAACACACAAAAATTTATTATGACCTTTGCATGTAATACGCTTAAGAAGCAATTTATTTAGCATATATAATAATAATAATAATAATTAAGCAACAAATTTTTAATATTTTGTAAAGTTTGAAATTGAAGCAAAATTTGTGGATCTTCTTGAATTTTGACTTTTAATATCACTACCATTACATCCTATATGTAAGTAATACTGTAGTGAAAAAAAATGTAGTAGAAAAAAAATAATGGTATAACTTTGTTTAGGTTAACATACATAAATTTTGATTTTGAGTATATAACTTTATTTAGATTAATAAATACATACATTTTAATTTTGAGTATATATATATATTCCAACAAAATGTAATAATGTAAAAAAAAAAATTTAGAATAGAAAAGAATAAGAGAGATTTTGAGAAGAATTAAAGGAGAGAGATAATTTTATTAAAAAAATTTTTAAGAAGAAAATATATAATTACTAATCTTTTATTTGTCAATTACATTTCTATTAAAATTAGTAGTATAAAAAAATATTTCAAATTTAATATTATCAAAAAAATAAAATAAATTATATAAGAAATTTGATTAATTTTTAAAATTTTAGGGATAAAAATGACTTACGTTTGAACTTTTAAGGACTATTTTGATTATAAATAACTTTTTTACATGTTAAGTGACCACGTGTCACTGACACGTCAACCAATCATTTTATGACACGTGGTATTAACCCACTACGTCATCATGCCACGTGACACTTAACGTGACACGTCATCATTCAACTGACGGAATGACTAATGTGACCAAATCGTATATTTTTTGTGGACAATTTCGATTAATTTTATCTTTCGAAGACCAAAATAAAAATCGAAGTATCTTTCAAGAATAATTTTGACTATTAACTCCAATTTGTTTTATGTGAAATAAATTTACATGAAGTTTACTTGAACTATAATATAAATCAACTTAAAAGTAATATCGAATAAAAATATTAAGTCCGACTAAGTTTTGTATATCCTTAACTATAGTTATGATAACTATATGACCCCATAAAAGTATATTTTTTATTATTAAATAATAAAAAATATAGTTTTAATTTCAAATATATTTTTTAAATATTATCAACATTTTATTACCAATGAAATAGCCATATTCAAAGGCACGTTTGCCGTACCACGTTGAATGTCTTCTTATCCTAAGGCTATAAAACATTAAAACCATAGAAAAATCAAGGCTCGTAGCTTGACCATGGCTAAAAGATTTGACAAGTGCATTTAGTATATTTAAGAAAGTTTTAACTCTAAGACTGCAATCCTAAAGCTAAAATTAGTGAGTGCCGGTAGGCATGAAATACCCTAAAGTATTATTGAGTCTAAATCAGGTGTACGTCGGTGAAAGGCTATCAAACACATACTTTATTGAGTTATTATACTTGTATATTGAATATATTTTAGATGCAACATTCATCACACACTTGTATTGATATATGTATTTATTTAATAGTATTATGCTCGGTCGTATTTTAATAAAAATTAAAATTTTTTTATCAAACATATTTAAATTTATTTAAATATTATTACGTGTCAATTTATTTAGTCTTATTTTTAGTATGTATTTTTTAAATAAGTTTAGAAATAATATATATTATTATTTATTAAAATAAAAAAATATATTTAAATATTTTATATAATTAAAAAAGACATTAAAAATAATTAAAAAATTAATTTATATTTTAATATCAATAAAATATCAAAATATTATTATAATTTATTTAAAAAATACTTTACATTATATATATGTGTATATTCTCGTATCTTATAAAATTTTAAAATTTGTGTGTTTACATATCTTGTATCGTATTGTATCCCATATCCGTGCCAGTGTTCATAAGTCAAATATTTTATTTTGAATTTGGCTATTTAAAAGGTCTTACCAAATTTAAAATCTTTAAAAAAATAACAAAACTTTTTATTACTTTTGCAAAAGTTTTAATTATGTTACAATAGTGTATTAACAGTACCAAAGTATTTATTAATCTATATCTTTTAATAAATTAAAAATATGTAATAATAATAAATATAAAATTAGTCAAGATAATAAGTATAATATATTAAAACTAAAAGGTCATAAGATTCAACTTTTGGATTCAACAAAATGTTTTTTTTTTTTTTATAGATTATATATGATTTATGATGAAGGATATTTTAGGAAAAAATTATATACCAGCTCTCTTTTTTATTTCTATTATATATACTAGTATATTAATAAGGGAGCCATTCACATAAAGATGCTTAAAACATCTATTTTTTAAAGATATTTTTTATTAATTAAAATTTAATACATATAATTGATTAAATTATATTATTTTTATCAAAATTAGATCAAACAATTTGATTTGGTCAAAAAATTGATAAACCAAACCTTGAACCGATCTAAATTAATATTCCTTTTTATAAAAAATGATTACAATAATCCTATTATAAAAAATGACTAAAATATTCTTATTATATATATTTTTTAATTTTAAAAATCCTAAATCCTAACCCTATAATGACACAGAGAAAAAAAATGTTAAAATTTAGGATTTTCAATATATATATATATATATATATATATATATATATATATATATATATGAGTATTTTAGTCATTTTTTATAATATAGATAATATAGTTATTTTTTATAAAAAAAATATTAATTTAGACCGGTTCAAGATATAGTTTATCAATTTTTTGGCCAAATCAATTTATCTGATCTAATTTTGATAAAATAATATGATTTAATAATCAATTATATATATTAAATTTTAATTACTTAAAAACATCTTTAAAAAAAAATATTTTAAGCGTCTTTATTTAAGTGGCTCCCTATTAATAAACACACATTAATCCACCTTTTTATAAATTAAGTATGAAGAATAATAATACATTCAAAATTAGTTAAGATGACAAATATGTTATAATAAAATTAAAAAGTCATGCATTTAACTCTTGGTGTTAATAATTTTTTTAATAGATTATACATGATAAAGAGTATTTTGCCAAAGAAAAATAGTATGCCAACTCTCATATTCTCATTATATATATAGTATAGAAGTATAGATATAGATTTTTATTTAATAAATTAAATATAGATATGCATGATTGGCTTAGTACATTAATTAGAAAGTAAGAAGTTAGTTTAAAATAAACAATATGAATCTCTATTTAAATCCTAATAAAGCAATAAAATTTTTAGGCATAACAAGTAAGTCCGTATACGAAACAAAAAAAATTAATAATAATTAGTCTATTCTAAATATTGATGACGGTCATTACTTTGAATTTGAACAAGTATGTTCGTAAGTCGTAACGCACATTAATCTAACTTTGCCAGTCTAAGAATGTCAGCTAGTGTGTGCTGCATCTTATCTCTAGTTCTTTATCTACTAATCCCCTAACGAAATAAGCAACGACAATTTAAAAAAAGAAAAAAAAAGTAAGCACCAATGGAAAGGTTTCCTTTGTTTCTATTGTGCTTCTCATTGATGCACGATGCTGCCATTTCCAGTACAATAGAAAGCATTAGTACTACACAGTCCCTGACTGATGGTGACACCATGGTTTCAGCCGGTGGAACCTTTGCAGTTGGATTCTTAAGTATTCCAGAAGGTTCCAAGAACCGTTACCTCGGGATATGGTACAATAAAGTGCCATCTAACACAGTAGCATGGATTGCCAATAGAAACGCTCCACTTAATGACTCGTCCGGGGTCTTGAAGATCACTGCCAATGGAACTCTTGCTCTTCATACTCATAACGATACCATCATTTGGCATTCCAACTCATCAGAATTCGCGCAGCGACCGGTTGCAGTGCTTTTAGATTCAGGGAACCTGGTTGTGAAGGAAGATGGGAGCAATGATGATGATTTGAAGAGTTTCATTTGGCAGAGTTTTGATTACCCTTATGACACGCTACTGCCAGGGATGAAACTGGGAAGTGACTTAACTACAGGCCTTACAAGGTACCTAACATCACCGATTAGCTCTGATGATCCTTCTGAAGGTAGCTATACTTTGCAGCTTGATATTGTTGGATATCCACAATTTTGTATAAGAAATGGCGAATCCAGGACATATTGTGCTGGACCTTGGAACGGTGTTCGGTTCGGCGGAATTCCCCAGTTAAAACATAATACTATATACACCTATTACTTTGTTTACAACAAGGAAGAGATATATTACTCGTATGAGCTTGAGAATAGCGCTGTATATTCAAGGTTTGTGCTAACCGCAGACGGATCAATGATTCGTTATGTGTGGAGTGTTACGAATAAGAGTTGGAGTGTCTATCTAACATTACCAACTGATATCTGTGATGATTATGGTAAATGTGGAGCATATGGTATCTGTAATGTAGCCAATTCCCCTGTATGTGGTTGCTTATTGACAGGATTTGAACCTAAAGTCCCTGAAGAATGGAATCAGACGGATTGGTCTGATGGTTGTGTTCGAATCAATAAATTGAATTGCCAGGATGATGGATTTGTACAGTTGTCTGGTGTGAAGTTACCAAACACACAAAGAGCATCAGGGTTAAATAATAGCATGAGTCTTGAGGAGTGTGCTAATTTATGCATGAAGAATTGCTCCTGCACGGCTTATGCTTCCTTGGATATCAGGAATGGAGGAAGTGGGTGTTTATTCTGGTATGATGAGCTGATAGATATTAGAGTTCTGAGTGATCCACAGCAAGATCTTTTTGTCAGAATGTCAAGGAAAGATATAGGTATAGAAATTCGTCTCACAATTTAACAAGTTCCTTCTTTCTATATTTCTTTTTGCATTGTTTTCTTAGTTGTAAATGTTCAATTGTATTTTTTATTTTTTTCTAGATGAAATTTTGAAGTCAAAACATAAATCCAAGAACAAGAAGGTGCTGATTATTGCTTTCAGCTCAGTCATATCGGTAGGAATTTTGATCCTATGCCTATCCTTCATCGTATATAGAAGAAAGAAGAACAAGATAAACTATAGTAAGTCACTTCTGCAGCCTCATGTTTCATGACTTCAAAATTATTTCTGTCAGACAAATTAGTTCCTTCATCGCCTTTAATAAAATTTTTAATATGCGTACTAGACAAAGTCACTAATAAATTTTATTAGAAAATAATTAGGTCTCAAAAATTATCATTATAAGAGTCTCCCTTATGCAGGGATCAATTTGCCTCAAGAATTTCTAGAGTAACTAAAATTTGTTTGGAACCATAGTGTCAGATCTAATTAATAGAAAATTAACCTATAGATGAATTTGATGTAAATTTACAATAATATTATAACATTAGGGATAAATGGAGGCTCTATAGTAAGTAGCAACAGGATTATCTAGCAACATATTTTAAGAGGCATGAGAAAATCTAATCCAAAGATTTCTGCAATCTTTCATCTGCCATGCTATTTTTGTTCTTTTCTTAATGCTTACTGCTTTGTAGGAAGCATGAGACACAATACAGAAAGATATGCACATGCAATAGAAGACCAGGAGGAAGACCTTGATCTACCATTGTTTGATATGGCTACACTTATTTCTGCAACCAATAACTTCTCCACCAATAAAATATTAGGAAAAGGTGGTTATGGAACTGTTTATCAGGTAAGACAAAATATCAGTACATGAACTTGGAATTTCAAAATCTTGCTATATAATCTGTTCTCTTCAGCCACTCCTGCTTGTAAGTTAAAATGGTTAGTGCTTTATACTTAATAGTATGAACTTAAGCATATTGTTCTAAAAGTGGATATTCACATCAAATACCGCAATATTCAGGGTACACTGAAAGATGGAAGAGAAATAGCTGTTAAGAGGCTCTCAGAAAATTCTAGACAAGGTCTTCAGGAGTTCAAAAGTGAAGTGATGAATGTAGTCAAACTTCAGCACAGGAATTTGGTGAAGCTTCTAGGGTGTTGCATTCAAGCAGAAGAAAGGATGCTGATCTATGAGTTTATGCCAAATAAAAGCTTGGACTACTTCATATTTGGTTTGTTTCTAAGTAGATACTTTAGTTTTGATTTTTTATTTACCAACAATTGTTTTCTAGTTTGGGTAATAGATCTACATGCACATAAGTTCCATGGTTCCTAGGACATTTTCTCTTGACATGTTAAGGGCAATACAGTTTCTTCTAAAACATTGTGGGATATGTTGTTCCCCTAAAAGAATATGTTCAAAATTTGAGCTACAAATACTACTTTAATCTGAAACTCAGCCTTACTTTCTTTTTTCCTTTATATACATATATAAGATAAAGAGAGAAGCACGCAACTACTTTGGCCTCAGCGTTTCCTTATTATTGTTGGGATTGCACGGGGTGTTCTCTATCTCCATCAAGATTCAAGACATAGAATAGTTCACAGAGATCTCAAGGCTAGCAATGTTCTACTAGATGACGAAATGAACGCCAAAATCTCTGATTTTGGACTAGCCAGAAGCTTTAAAGGAAATGAAAATGAAGCAAACACAACAAGAGTTGTTGGAACTTAGTAAGTAATTGATTTCTTAACATGTTTCTATATATGTATAGAGAGAAAATTCCTGCCTTGTTCTGAAGCTGATACTTGTATGTTGATGTTTTGTAGTGGCTATCTATCTCCAGAGTACCTAATTGATGGAATTTTCTCAACAAAGTCTGATGTTTATAGCTTTGGTGTGCTTGTATTAGAGATAGTAAGTGGAAAAAGAAATAGAGGGTTCAGCGATAAAAATCATCGCTTTAATCTTCTCGGACATGTAAGGCTTAACTTTTGTTTGTTATTCATATCTATTTTGTTCGTTACAAACCAAATAATATATGTTCCTTCACCTAATTCATGTCCTAACTTTACCTGGTGTGGCAAAACTTGTTATTCTATTAAGTATTAACTAAATAAATGGACACATACAGGTATGGACACTCTTCATGGATGGTAATTGTTCAGAAATAATCGATCCGTCCATCAGAAATTCGTCCGAATTATCTGGAGTCATAAGAGTAATTCATGTGGGTCTACTTTGTGTTCAACAGAATCCAGAAGACAGGCCAAGCATGGCACATGCTCTTATGATGCTGAGTAGCGAATGCACACTGCCTCAACCGAAAATGCCAGGATTCTTTACCGAGAGAGATCCTGTTGGTGACACTTCTTCATCAAGCAATACTAAACTAGTGTCATTTAATGAAGTCACTGTTACTGTGGTGCATCCACGGTAGATTCTGTTTCTTAAATCATGATTAGCTGAATTCAGCACGTTAGATAACATTTCATGGCAGTAGCACAGATTCCTTTGGAAAAGTCTAGGGAGCCAGCAATTTTATTGCATTTTGGCCAGCATGTAACCAGCAGAGAAAGGTGAGCCATTGGATGAAATCTCACACCAATCTCACACTATCAAATCATCATTGATGGCTAGTTGATGGCTACCAATCACAAATGTTGCTGGCCCTTAGCATTGCTCGATTCCTTTTACAATAATACAGAAATTTTATACTGTGATGTTTAGGGGATTTTGTTAAATTGATTACATGTTTGTTATATGCTATTTTAAGGACTAAGGTTATGATTCATGGGAACATACATAAATATAATAAACGTAAATAATATTGAGTATTATACATATATAGAGAAAGTATATATACATATACGCATATAAATCTAGTAAAAATACCCACCCCGTCCCTACCCGCTCGGGGCGGATTTTTAGCGGGGCGGGTATATACCCACCCCTACCCGCCCCGATATATTATATATATAATTTAATATATAATATGTATAATATATGTAAAATAATTAATACTATTGTATCATATTTAAATTTTTATTTTAATTTATGTTATGTATGTGATGATGGTTATATAAATTTTGAAATTTAATGTAATTTATTGGATTTTAATAATTATAGGGGTGGGACGGGTACCCGCAGGGGCGGGTTAGGGTTCAACGTTTTACTACCCACGGGTAGAAGCGGGGCGCGGGCTCTATGCGGGTTGTTGTACGGCGGGTAGGGCTGGATACGGGTTTAGGGTGTACCCTACCCTACCCTACCCTACTCGCACCTCATATATAACACATATTTTATAAAAATTAAGTATACAGTGAAGGAAGTGAGAGTTGAACCCACAACTTCCTTTATGTAATGACTTATAATAAATGAACAACCATTAAACTAGTTAGTTAATTTAATAATTTAGAGCATTAGTTTTTTATTTTTTATGTTATTAATATGTATAAAATTTGAAATGATTCAATTTTATATTTACTTTGAAAAAATTTGATATTTATGCGGGTAAGGTAAGGTAGGGTAGGGTTTAGAACTTTAGGGTGCGAGTAGGGTTAGGATTGAGAGATTCTCAACCCGCGGATAGGGTAGGGTAGAGTTTTAATAAAATTTTTAATAAAATTTTCAACCCGTGGGTAAGGTTAGGGTAGAGTCCAAACCCTATCCTACCCTACCCATTGCCAACCTTAACGGCGGGGCGGGGTCCGGTAGAGCAAAAACCAGCCCCCTACTCACTCCGTTGCCACCCCTACTCACACTAGTGTTTGTGTTTCAGTCCAAAATTTTGAAAGTATATTCAGCAAAAATTTAGTCATAATAAATAACTATACCAAGTTGCAGAAGCCAAACAAATAAGCACGCCATGACGTCAACCAATCCACACAACAAGAAATAAAAACCATACAAAGTTTCCACAACTCATGAAATATTGGCAGACCAAATGATCTTGGTAAAATTTTCTGAGATAAACAGTTAAATGGTAAAATATCTAATTATTAATACATAATTTTCATATCTTTTCAGTAAGCAGATTCAAGATTAATAAACTAATAAGGCAATTGAAATTAGCAGTTATTAACTGAAGACTCTCCCATGTTTTTCTGTCATGAAGATTCCACATTTAAGAGACATTATTGCTTCCTTTCATAAGAGACTTACTTATCACGAAACATTTCTTCTTTTCCTTTCATTATTACCCTCTCCATTTCAACTGGTTCATCAATGAAATAGCTAGTCATCCTATATTTAACCAATAACAAACATAACGTGATAGATGGGACAAGTTAAAGGAATAATGTCATGTATCATATTCAACAGACATTGACATGCACGAGCACCACTGCCGCTTGACAGTTGACTCGGTATATAAGACCATAGAAAAGTCAAGACCGTTGCTTGATACTGTAATTCAGAAGTGAATTTATTATATTAGGAATGTTTTTAACTCTTGGAATAGACTGCAATCTAAGAGTAGCGTGTGCCACATGTCTTAGCTCTGTACACTAATTATCAGGTCTTGAGACCTGATACCACATAATAACGTCTAAAATCTAAAACAAATCACTTAATTATTCATAACAATATATATGTTCAGCAAACATTGAGGCACAATAAACCACAGGCATACCAAGTTGCACAAGCCATGCCAATAAGCACGGCATTGTAGTCAACCAATCCACCAAACAAGAAATAAATAACCATCCAAAGTTTGCACAAGTCATGGGAATATTTGTAGACCAAATAATTAACGTGACATTCTTCAATAATGATGAGTTTGGAAAACTCCAAATTAATATGATGATGATCAAACATTATTAATATTATTTAAGAAATTATTAATTTGATTTCAGCTTTAAATTAATTGATTAATAATTTCTATTTTTATATGCAGAATTTTGGTCATTGAGTTTAAGCAATAAAAAACCCAATATAATGATAATATTCAACTTTGTCTAAATTTGCTATATAATATGAAGCTGAATTATTTTATTAACATGAAGGGCCAAGAAAGTTTAGTGCAGCACAAAATCATTGTGATTAAAAGACTAACATTATGGTCCAAATTAGAAGAAGGAAGCCCAAAATCATTATGATTAAAAGACCAACATTATGGTCCAAATTAAAAGAAGGAAGAAAACAAATGTTGCATGTTTCCCACGGACACCAATTCACTCCATGGTTGGAATTCAAATTTTGAATTAAATGGATTTAATGAATGCCTTGGTATATGGAAAGAGAAAATTTGATTTGATGGCATTTAATGAGATATGCACTTACAACTTACAAGGCAAAAGCATGGGAAGTGAGTTTTAATTCATTTTAATTGATTTTAATCAATATCACTCATTACTTCCATAGTTTTTCTTTTTACTACTCTCTCTTCTCTCTCTTTGTATTCGGTCACCTCACTGTTAGAGAAAAAGATGGTAGAAGCAAGTAACAAGAAAAAGGAAGCAGAGGCTAGGCATGGGTAATGTAAACACAACTCATTTTTATTTTCTTCTTTAATTACATTGCAAGTTTTTCTCTATTCTCTCTTTTCTCTCTTTCGGTCTTGTCTAGCAGGAAAGGAGGGATGAAGCAAGCTATCAGAGAAGCTAGTTACAAGGAAGAGGCCATTGTGATGATGACATCAAGAAAAAGAAAATCTAAAGCATGGTGTGGCTGGGATTTTTACTACAAAAGACAAGATGTGGTGAAGTAATCTCAAACCTTCCATACCAAAAATGGTGGAGATCCATTTCGGTCAAAGGAAGAAGATTCCTTAGAAGCATGACTCGTCTCTACCTTTGCTCAACCACTACAGGAGGTAGCTACTGTAGCTACGTGGAGGATGAGGCAGAGGATAAGAGCAGGAGGAGTTGTCAAGCCTCAAGAACTCATCAAGGGCTAGAAATCCTTTTTGGAGTGTAAGTCAAGATAGAAGGCCCGGATTGATGGATCTTGGTGAGAAGGAAAGACACAGAGGTAATTGCATGTTGGTTATAGCATTTGGTTTCCTCTCCTCTCTCTCTGGCCGAACCGGTTTATGCATGAAGAAGAAGAAGTTGTCTCGGTTCATCAGTTTCAACCTTGGAGGCTTCCCCTTCTATAAATAAGAGAGAACAGCTAGGGCTTGAAGCAAGGAGTTAAGAGCGTAAAGCACAGTGTTCTTATAGCTACCAAAACTAACAGAAGTTCTTCTCCTTCAATGTTCTTCATTTTATAATTTTTCTGTTTAGTTTTGTCTGTTTGAGTCTCATGGAAAAAGGCAAACAGTGAGGTTTGTAAGAAAAAGCCATAGAGCGGAAAAAGGCAGAGTATACAAAATTTTTAAAAAAAAAGTCATAGATGTCCTAGAGGTCCTTTGCACATCTGTGTTGTGTTTCATGATTCTGTGGGAATCCCCTTGCAAGTTGGGTTAGCACTTAGCAGTTGAAAGCTTGGCAGTGACCAAGTCAAGTTCAGGATTGGGGATTAAATTCTGGACTTGTCCCGGATAGGAAGGGTAGTTTCTATGGAGAATTGGTGTATGTAATCATGATTATAGTGGAATTCCATCATTGTTGTGATGGAGACTGGATGTAGGTTGCATTGCACTTGGCAGCTGAACCAGGATACTTCGTGGTGTGATTCTCTCTCTCTCTTCTACTCCATTTCTATTTCTGCTGCGTAGGAGATAAAACTGAAAAATATCTCTTATCTGGTTACGAGATAAAAAGAAAAAGTCTCGTGGCTAGGTACGAAACAAAAAACAAAAAATCTCCAAAAGTTATTTCAAAGGCCAGCAAGTATTAATAAGCAAAAAAAATGGGCTAAGATTCAAACCCCCTTCTCTTAGCCACTTATACATAAGCATGCCTACTAATGTGCTTGGATTTCGGTTTCTAGCTGTTGATCACTTTATCTACTGATAACAATAAACAAAACATTAATGGAAAGTTTCATCTTGTTTCTGTTATTTTTTTCATTGCTGCATGATACAGCAGTTTCCACTACCATAGAAAGTATCAGTACTACCCAGTCCCTCAACGATGGCGATACCATGGTTTCAGGTGGTGGAACCTTTGCACTAGGATTCTTCAATAGCTAAGACAATCCCATGAAACGTTATCTTGGAATATGGTACAATGAAGTAGTACCTATGACGGTAGTATGGGTTGCCAAGAGAAACAATCCCCTCAATGACTCATCAGGGCTCTTGAAGATCACTGATAAAGGATTGCTTGTGCTTCTCAACAATAACAATAGCATCTTTTGGTCGTCCAACTCATCATCAAATTTGACACAACAACCAGTTGCATTGCTTTGGGATTCAGGGAACCTCATTGTGAACACCAATAACAAGGAGTCAGAATATATTCTTTGGCATTGTTTTGATTACCCTTTTGACACGCTATTGCCAGGGATGATGCTGGGGACCGATCTAACTACAGGCCTAAATAGGAACCTCACATCAAGGAGTAGCCCTGATGATCCTTCTAATATTAGAGTGCTGAGTGATCCACAGCAAGATCTTTATGTCAGAATGTCCAAGAAGCATTCAGGTATCTATTCATATCCCAACTTTGATGTCCCTTTTCTATTATTCTTTTCATACTATTGTTAAACTTGTTTGTTTTTGTCTTTAAATGTATTTTCTTAGATGAAGATAACAAGTTAAAACGTCGATCCAATATCCGGAAGCTGTGGATTATGGTCTCCTGCTCAGTCTTATTTGTAGGAATTTTAATCCTGTCTGGATCATTCATCGTTTGTAGAAGAAGGATGTACCTGTTACACGGTAAGTACTTCTGCAGGTTCATGTGCTTGACCTCCGTTATTCTATAGAGTTTCTTTTTGAGAATGATTGTGATATAAATTTTTTATGTATTGGTTGGGTAGTAATAGTATGAGATTCATGCTCTTATTTATTTTTGATCTCTTTGTGCTTCTTTCATATGCTCTATAGAGATAAATCTTTCCTTTTCTGCTTCTTTTTCATCTTTTCCCAGTTCCCACTGTTTATTACTCTAATAGGAAACCTGAGAAGCAATTCAGAAGAGCATGAGGAAGAAGAACTAGAGCTACCCTTGTTTGATAGGGCTACATTTAATTTTGCAACTAACAGATTTTCCACCGATAACATATTAGGAACAGGTGGTTTTGGTTCTGTTTATAAGGTATTGATCAAGGTATTGATCAGATAAGAAGTTAAGAACAAATTGATATCAAGGTGTCCATGATAGTGATTAAAAAAGGAAAAGTCTAGGGGGCCAACAACTTTGTTAAATTCTGGCCAGCATATAACCAGCAAAAAAAATTGAGCTATTGGATGAAATCTCGCACCAATCTTACACCATTAAAACTATCATTGATGGCTATTTGATGGCTACAAATCACAAAAATTGCTGGCCCCTAGCATTCCTTATTAAAAAATATAGAAATTCTGAAATGTATATTTTATAATATTCAGGGCATACTGGAAAGTGGAAAAGAAATAGCTGTTAAGAGGCTCCGAGAAAATTCTAGGCAAGGACTTAAAAGAGTTTAAAACCGAAGTCATGCACATAGCAAAACTTCAGCACAGGAATTTGGCGAAGCTTCTAGGATGTTGCATTCAAGTGAAAGAAAGGATGCTGGTCTATGAGTTTATGCCAGATAAAAGCTTGGACCACTTCATATTTGGTTTGATTCCACTTGAACATTAATTCTAGTTCTTTTTCATTCTCTAGTTTGGATAATTAGATTTTCTTCCCATCAGAATATGTAGTTAAAGTGACAAGTTTAAAGTCTTTAATTATATCATAGTGAACTTAAATTTTCATAATATGGCTAATCATTAATCGCTTTTTTCCACATAAGCTTTTGAAGCTCATAAGAATATCAGTACAACTTATTTATCTTCTAAAGCAGATGGTGACAAAGGCATATTACTAGACTGGCCTAAGCGTTTTCTCATTATAAATGGTATTGCACTGGGCCTTCTATATCTTCATCAAGACTCGAGGCATAGAGTAATACATAGAGATCTCAAGGCTGGAAATATTTTGTTAGATATTGAAATAAATCCAAAAATCTCATACTTTGGCCTGGCAAGAAGCATCCTAGGAAACAAAAATGAAGCAACCACAAATCATGTTGTTGGAACTTAGTAAGTTCTTATGGTTGATTAATTGATATGTTGCATGTATACAGTATGATATTTTCCTCGTTCTGTAATTGAATATTGATGATATGTCCAGTGGCTATATGGCACCAGAGTACATAATTGATGGACTATTCTCAACAAAATCCGATATCTATAGCTTTGGTGTGTTAGTGTTGGAAATAGTTAGTGGAAAGAGCAATAGAGCATTCAACCATAGATATCACCACTTTAGTCTTCTCGGGCATGTAATCTTAATTTTCATTGTCCTTGCTATTTATTTAATTATTTTTATCAGTACTAAATAACTAGACACATAAATACAGGCATCGACATTTTTCATAGAAGACAAGTCCTTAGATATAGTTGATGCATCTATCAGAGACTCAATTAATTTACCAGAAGTCATGAGATCGATTCATGTGGGTCTGTTATGCGTGCAACAAAGTCTAGAGGATCGGCCAAACATGTCATACGTGCTTAAGGTGCTGAGTAGTGAATGGGAATTGCCTCAACCGAAAAAGCTTGGATTCTTCACTCAGAGAGATTTGGTTGGTGGCAGTTCTTCGTCAAGCAGCAGCAACAACAAAGTATTGTCAATTAATAAACTCTCGGTTAGTGAGGTTGATCCACGGTAGTTGTGATTTTGGAATCAGTTTCCCATTTTTATACAACAAATACTTTAAATTAAAAGAAATCTATTATATCTATTATATATTTCTAATTTTACAACTAAAATGTGCCACATATCACTTTTTCATTGCAATTGGAATCAAATATTTCTCTCCAAAATTAAAAAGTTCACATCTCTTCACTACTAATTTTACAACCAAAATATGCTATATGTCACCCCTCATTGTAATTGAAATTAAATCTTTCGCTCCAAAATTAAATCTCCCCTCCATACTAATTTTACATCCAAAATGTGCCACATGTCACTCCCTCATTGCAATTCAAATCAAATATTTCCCTCCAAAATTAAAGAGTTCTCTCTTTCTCTCTCTTCCTTTTTCTATTTATCTCATTCCTTCAACTACTCTATCTATTTTATATATCATTATTAATATCAATCATTAATTACTAATTTGACAATCAAAATGTGCAACATGAGATTTTTTAATTGCATTAAAATTAAAATTGAAATATTATAAATATACCTATATTATGTATCATATATTACTATCTAATTTAATAATCAAATGTGTCACATGACACTCTCTTATTAAAATTGAGCGAAATTTTTTTCCAAAATTAATAAATTTGCTTCCCAAATTCTCCCATCTACCTCTTTCCATTTTTCTATTTCTCTCTATCATTTTCACTCCATATATAATTTATATTTTATATTAGTAATTCGACAAATCAAAATATGTCATCCGATATTTTTTTATTACAATTAAAATAAATTTTTTTCCAAAATTAACAAACCCTCGCTCTCACTTTCATTCTTTATCTTTATCTTTATCTTTCTCTCTCTTTTCTCTCATTCTCTATTTTTTTTACCTTTCTGTTCTACGGAAAATAAAATTAACAAAATAATATAATTCAAATAAAAAATATTATTATTATATACATATTTTTTTAATTTTTTATTTAGTTTTAAATTTTCACCGCTTATCTTTCTAATTTATATTTTTATTTCTCTTCTTTCAAATATTTATTACATATAATTTGGAAAAAATACTAATGTTATAATCAAAAGTTAGAATCAAGATTCAATTGTTTTAAAAAAAATTAATTTTGAGTTAATTTTATAACTATTAGTATAATTTTTTATGCTAATATCTAATTATATTTGTATATACATAGAGAGAAAAAATATTATTTTTAAATAACAAGTATAAAAATTAATTACTTCTATTTGTACAATAGATTTAACACCTAATTAAATGTAAAAATATACACGTTAAATTGTTTTAAATTTTAGATAATGAATGTTAAAATTAATTATTAATAAAAAATTAGACTTTTTCATATAAAAATAATAACTAAAAATCGTATTATTTGATTTTTTATCTATAAATACTTTGGTATTTTTAACCAGAAATTTTTGTCAGCCTACAACTTTTTTTTGTAAAAATAGTTTGATTTTATAAATCTTTTGTACTATACATAATCTATACCGTCAGAATAAATCATAATTTTAAAAAATGTATATTTACATAATATTATTACGAGTAAAAATATTAGTTATATACTCATGTGAAGTGCTTAAATAAGAGAATTTGTCAGTTTGTAAGTAGGATTTAGGGATGGAATAAACTGATAAAAAGTTTTATTACTTGTTTATGTTTCATCTTAATAAATATACTTTGTCTTTGTACCAAGAAGTCTAAAATCTAATTTATATTTTCTCTATTCTTTTAAATAGAAATTAGATTTCAAAATCTATTAAGTAGAACGAATAGTACAATTCACGTTTCAATAATAATAATCGCTTAGTTCGCAAAATTTTAAAATCAACCACTCAATTTTTATCAAATTAATTATTATTTTTAAATTTATAAAAAAAATAAAATAACAAAAAAAAATAAAAAATATCGATAATTAAAAATTAATAGTGTCTAACTAAATTTGTAATCTATAAAGATATTGAATCCATATCCTTATATTTATTATATTTTACCATTATAAATAATACAATAAATTTATAACCCCAATAATTAATCTATAAATAACTCATTAAAGGTAATAAACATTCATATTACAAATGTCATAATAATATTATTAATCATAAGAAATTTTACATTACAAATATTCAAATTCTATACTATTTGACCTATTTATATAAGTCTCTTATCACTATTCTTTCAAATAACATCAAATTTAGCACAAGAAAATTTATTTTCGAACTACACAACATCTCAAACTTACTCAATAGAGCATCATTCTTTGGATAATAATACAATATCACCAAACAAACAGATAATTAGTTTATCAAAGTTTGTGTAGTTCGTATATGCAAAATATTAACACCCACAAATGAAGAGGAGTCTCTTTGCTTAGAAATGATTATATTAGATAAAAAAGAAACAACTACATCTATGGCGCATGTAATCAAACACCACCATATTCAATAATAAGGTAATTATATATACTTTGAGGAGTGCTAGGGGGCCAGCAACTTTTGTGATTTGTAGCTGATGAGTTTGGAAAACTCCAAATTAAAATTAGTGATGATCAAACATTATTAATAGAATCAATTGCAAAAATTATTAATCTAATTTTAATGTGCTAACTAATAGTTTTTTTTGTTACTTGCAGGATTTGGCTTTGGGCCAAAATAGCAAGCCCCATGTGAGATTAAAATTCAGCCTTGATTTTAAAAAATGTTTAAAGTGTTGTGGCTGAATTGATATTATACTTGTTGGGCCAAATTTAACTATTATTAGCCCAAGTCTTTTTAAAGAAGAGATCCACTAGCTTGGTCCAAATTGAAAAAACAAGAGAGAGGGAATCATGCATGCTTCCACGGATATCATATTCATCTTTGGATGGATTTCAAATTTTGTTTTAATGCACTTAATGCAGACATTGAAAATAGGAAAGAGAAAGTGAAAAAATGATGTGATTGCCTTAAGTGTGTTACACGCTACGAGGCATGGGTTTTAAAATAATTAATTCATCTTCATTCTTTTTCTTAGCTCCACTAAAAGCATTTCAATTTCTTTCTTCTCTCTCTTCTCTTCTCTAACTTCGGTCACCTCACAGCAACTATGGAAGAAATTTTGAGCTATCAAAAGAGGGTGGAAGAAGCTAGTAACAAGACCATTGTAATGATGGCACCAAGAAAAAGAAAATAAAAAGTATGCTGTGGCTGAGATCTTCACCAAAAAGGGGTAAGATTTGGTGAAGTAAGCTCATGCTCTCCATACCAAAATTGGAAGAAGATGATCTCGGTCAGAGGAAGAAGATCTCAGAG
This sequence comes from Arachis ipaensis, assembly GCF_059453495.1. NCBI lineage: Eukaryota > Viridiplantae > Streptophyta > Magnoliopsida > Fabales > Fabaceae > Arachis > Arachis ipaensis. The sequence continues at coordinate 20,582,844 of NC_142443.1, forward strand.
GTATGGCTCGTCTCTGCTTTGTGTTCACCCATCACAGAAGGTAGCTAAGGAGACTACGTGAAGGAGGAAGCAAAAGTGGAGCAGGAGGAGCTATCATGCATCAAGAACACATCAAGGGCTAGGGATCCTTCTTGGAGTCCAAGTCAAGATGGATGGTCCGGATTGGTGAAGATTGGTGCAAAAGGAAGACACAGAGGTAATTGCATGTTGGGTTTTACATTCAGTTTCCTCTCCTCTCTCTCTGGCCAAACCGGTTCTGGTTTGAAGAAGAAGAAGTTTAGCTTGGTTCAACAGTTTCAACCGTGGAGGCTTCCCCTTTTATAAATAAGGGAGAACAGTCAGGGATTGAAGCAAGGAAAAGAGTGAAAGCACAGTGTTCCTATAGCTACCCAAGCTAACAGAAGTTCTTCTCCTTCAATATTTTCTATTTTGTATTTTTCTGTTTAATTTTGTCTGTCTTGAGTCTCATGGAAAAAGGCAAACAGTGAGGTTTGTAAGAAAAAGCCATAGAGCGGAAAAATGCAGAGAGTGAAAAATTAAAAGAAAAAGCCATAGATGTCCTTAGAGGTCCTTTGTACATCTGCGTTGTGTTTCATGATTCTATGGGAATCCCCTTGCAAGTTGGGTTAGCACTTAGCAGTTGAAAGCTTGGCTGTGACCAAGTCAAGTTCAGGATTGGGGATTAGATTCTGGACTTGTCCCGGATAGGAAGGATAGTTCCTAGGGAGAATTGGTGTATGTAATCATGATTATAGTGGAATTCCATCATTGTTGTGATGGAGACTGGATGTAGGCTGCATTGCACTTAGTAGCTGAACCAGGATACATCTTGGTGTGATTCTCTCTCTCTTCTACTCCATTTCTGTTCTCTGCTGCATAGGAGACAAAACTGAAAAATATCTCTTTGCTAGTTACGAGACAAAAAGAAAATGTCTCTTGACTAGACACGAGACAAAAATAAAATTATCTCCTCAAAGTGTTCTGAAAAACAGCAAGTGTAATTAAGCGAAAAAGGGGCTAAGATTCAACCCCCCCTTCTCTTAGCCACTGATAAACCATCAATTGGTATCAGAGCATGGTCTCAAAGAGATCAAGCTTTGCAGCTTGGAGAAAAGATCCAGATGGCAGAGAACAGTGGCTCAACTCTGGTGTCCTACAATCTGACAGAAGGACAGTCAAGCAACTGACATCCTCTTTTCAATGGGAAGAACTACACCTATTGGAAGGAGAGAATGAAGATCTTTGTGCAAGCATTAGATTACAGACTATGGAAGATCATCCTGGAGGGTCTTCAATTTCCAACCATCACAAGTGCTGAAGGAGTAATTTCCCTTAAACCAGAAGCTAGTTGGACCGAAGAAGACAGAAAGAAGGTGGAGCTCAACGCCAAGGCTATCAACTTGCTCAACTGTGCAATCAGCTTCGAGGAATACCGACGTGTATCACGATGCATAACGGCAAAGAAAATCTGGGACAAACTTCAAGTTACTCATGAAGGAACCACCATAGTGAAGAAGACAAGGATAGATATGCTGAACAGAGAATACGAAATGTTCACAATGAAGGAAGGAGAATCAATAGATGAAATGTTTGAAAGATTCAACACCATCATTGTTGGCTTGGATGCTATAGGGATTAAGTATCCTGAATCTGTGCTTGTGAGGAGAGTTCTAAGGTGTCTTACAAAAGAGTGGGAAACAAAAGCATTGATAATATCTGAGAGTAGTGGTCTTGATTCTATGACATATGATGACTTGAGAGGAAATTTACTTGCTTTTGAAAACACGTATTTGAAAAAGGATTCAAAAAGAAAAGGAATAGCTCTTACATCTGTTTCTAACCCTCTGGATGATGAATCCAGTGATAACTCCTCTGAAAATGAATTTGTGTTGTTTGCCAAAAAATTCAGGAAAATGGTGAAGCTCAAGGAAAGAAGCAAGGGAAGCAGCTCCAGGAAACAAAGGAAAGATTTTAGCAAGGTGATATGTTACAACTGCAAAGAAACTGGGCATTTCAAATCAGATTGCCCTAAGTTAAAGAAAGAGGAGAAGCCAAAGAAGAAAGGTCTGATGGCTTCTTGGGAGGACTTTGAAAACGACTCAGAAGATGATGAAGAATCAGAAACCAAGTCCCAACAATGTCTCATGGCAGATCACGTTGAACAGGTAGTCTTTCATAACCATGACACTGAAGATCTTCATCTTATGATAGACCACCTTTCTAAAAAAATTAGATGCTTCCTGCTTGATAACCAAGATCTTGAACAACAAATCACCATACTTAAAGCAGAAAATGGTTTTCTCAAAGATAAGTTAAGGGAGGCTGAAGCTGCTGTTGAACTTGTTGAAGAAAACAAGTAGCTAAAAGCCCAACTTAAAAGCTATGAAAGTGATTATTCTGTTGTTGCATATGTAGACTGTTTTAAAAGAAATGAAGAGTTGCTTAAAGAGGTCAATAAGCTTAAAGAAGACTTAGCCAAGCTCACTCAAAGTTCTGAAAATCTAAATCAAATCTTGGCTAGTCAAAAACCTCTTTATGATAAAGCTGGCTTGGGTTTCCTCAAATCTGTTGAGAAACTTTCTTTTGAAAATATTGCTTCATCTTCTAATGATACAAGGTTTCAAAACCCAGCAAGCTTTAGCAAAACAACAACTCCAAGATTTTGTAGACTATGTAACCGAAATGACCACTTTCCCATTCAATGTTTCTTTGGTGAAAGAATGATTGATGACAAAGTTTGCAAAGTTGTTTTTGACTATAATGGATTGGGACATAGGAGATGGTTTAACGTGAAAGGATCCAAGAAGATTTGGATACCTAAGGTCACTTGAGCTTATTTTGTAGGTATGCCTAGCATCCAAGCAGAAGGACAATATGTGGTACATGGACAGCGGATGCTCTAGGCATATGACCGGAAAGGGAACCTTCTTCATAAAGCTTGATGAGTATGATGGAGGGTTTTTCACTTTCGGTGATGATGGTAAAGAAAAAATAATGGCCATGGGAAAAGTTGGTAAAAATTTCTCATCTTGTATAAATGATGTTCTTCTTGTTGATGGTTTGAAACACAATTTACTAAGTGTTAGCCAATTGTGTGATCTTGGATATGAGGTTATTTTTAGAAAATTGGTATGCTTAGTTATTTGTGAAAAATCGGGGGATATTTTGTTTGAAGCTAAGAGGTGCAATAATGTGTATGGATTGACTCTTGAGGACTTGAAAGATCAAAAAGTGACATGTTTTACCTCTCTTGAATCTAAAAAATAGCTTTGGCATAAGAGATTGGGTCATGCTAGCATGTACCAAATCTCTAAGCTAGTTAAGAAAAACTTGGTTAGAGGAATTCCAAATATTAAATTTGATAAGGATCTTACTTGTGATGCTTGCCAATTAGGCAAACAAGTTAAATCATCTTTTAAACCAAAAGATGGAATTTCAACCAAAAGGCCATTAGAGATGTTACACATTGATCTTTTTGGTCCAACAAGAACTCAAAGTTTAGGAGGTAAACACTATGGTTTAGTGGTGGTGGATGATTACTTTAGATTCAGTTGGGTACTTTTTCTTGCTCATAAAAATGATGCTTTCCATGCTTTCTCAACTCTTTGCAAAAGAATTCAAAATGAAAAAGATTTAAAAATTGCCCTTTTGAGAAGTGATCACGGAAAAGAATTTGAAAATCAAGACTTTGAAAAATTCTGTGATGATTTTGGAATTGCTCATAACTTTTCATGCCCTAGAACCCCTCAACAAAATAGGGTGGTTGAAATAAGGAATAGAAGCCTTCAAGAGATGACTAGGGCCATGCTATGTGAAAATGAGATTCCAAAATTTCTATGGGCTGAAGCTGTAAATACAGCTTGCTACATTTTGAATAGGACCATTATTAGAAAAGGGTTGAAGAAAACTCATTATGAGCTATGGAAAGGAACCCCTCCTAATCTTAAGTATTTCCATGTTTTTTGGATGCAAATGCTTTGTACTTAACAACAAAGAAAACCTTGGTAAATTTGATCCAAAATCTTATGAGGGGATGTTTGTTGGATACTCCACCACTAGCAAGGCTTATAGAATTTACCTCAAAGAACATAGGACCATAGAGAAATCCATACATGTTTCTTTTTGTGATTCTAATTCAATTCCCAGTACTGTGATAGAAGATGATACAGATTGTGAAGATGCTGTCAACAAGGAGGCCAATGAAGAAAGTCCTAAATCTGCTCAAATTGAAAAATCTGTCTGTCCAATTTTGTCTCGTCAGGATGGAGGAGACATTTCTGTTTTGTCTCCTGAGCCAACAAGAGAATCTGGAACAGAACAATCCACTGAAGCTCATCAAAGTTCAACATCACTCCGAAAGCCAAGAGAATAGAAGTCCATGAGGGGTTATCCTCATGAATTTATCATTGGTGATCCCTCTCAAGGTGTAACAACAAGATCTCAACCAAAAAGCAATCCGAACCAAAAAATTTTGCTCTCTTGTCGCAAATGGAGCCCAACAATGTAAAACAAGCTCTTGAAGATCCATCATGGGTCAAAAGCCATGCAAGAAGAGCTCGCTCAATTTGACAAGAATGAGGTTTGGATATTAGTACCTCATCCGGATGGTAAGAAGGTAACGGCTACTAAGTGGGTTTTCAAAAATAAATTAGGTGAGGATGAAAAAGTTGTTCGTAACAAGGCTAGATTAGTGGCCCAAGGTTACGATCAAAAAGAGGGAATAGATTTTGATGAGTCTTTTGCACCGGTAGCAAGAATGGAAGCAATTAGGTTGCTTCTTGCCTATGCTGCCCATACGGGTTTTAAAATGTTTCAAATAGATATCAAATGTGCTTTTCTTAATGGCTTTATTGATAGAGAGGTATTTGTGGCTCAACCCCCCGGTTTTGAAGATAAAGAATTTCCAAACCATGTTTTCAAACTCTCAAAGACTCTTTATGGCCTTAGGAAAGCTCCAAGAGCTTAGTATGAAAGGCTTAGTACCTTCTTGTTGGAAAATCAATTTGAAAGGGGTACCACCGATACTATTTTATTTATTAAAGCATCTAATTATGATATTCTCCTAGTTCAAGTTTATGTGGATGATATAGTATTTGGATCGGTCAATGAGTCCTTGTGTGAAGAGTTTGGAAAACTCATGACTAGTGAGTTTGAAATGAGTTTAATGGGAGAGCTAACATTCTTTCTTGGCCTCCAAATTAAACAAACTCCTAGTGGTACTTTTATTCACCAAGGAAAGTATGCTAAAGAATTAATCAAGAAATTTGGCCTAGAAAATTCCAAACCAATGGGAACTCCAATGCATCCAAACACTAAACTTGAAAAGAATGATGATGGCAAAGATGTGGATGAAACACGGTATAGAGGAATGATAGGATCTCTCATGTACCTTACCTCCTCTAGACTGGATATTGTACAAAGCGTGGGTGTATGTTCAAGATTTCAATCTTACCCAAAAGAATCCCATCTTTCGGCTGTCAAACGCATCATTAGATATATTAAGGGAACTAGTGATTATGGCTTATGGTATCCAAAATCTGATGATTTTTGTGCAGTGGGCTTTTGTGATGCAGATTATGCGGGAGATCGGGTGGATAGAAAGAGCACATCCGGCATGTGTTGCTTCCTTGGAAGCTCACTCAACATGTGGTCAAGCAAGAAGCAAGCCACAGTAGCTTTATCCACAGCCGAAGCTGAATATATTTCTGCCTCCGCATGTTGTTCACAATTAATTTGGTTGAAAACTCAATTAGAGGATTACAAATTAAAAATCAATAGTATACCCTTGTTTTGTGACAACATGAGTGTCATAAACATCTCAAAAAATTCTGTTTTGCACTCAAGAACCAAGCACATTGAGATCAAATATCACTTTATTAGAGAACATGTGCAAAAGGGTACTATTGATATTCAATTTGTAAAATCCGAAGAACAACTTGCGGATATATTCACTAAGCCTTTGTGTGAAGACAGATTCTACTCTTTGAGAAATAGCTTAGGAATGATTGAATTAAGTTATGTTGATAAATTGTGAATTCTTTAATTCTGTTTGGTTTTATCTCGTAGGAAGGGAGGAGACAAATCTTAGGACGTGATGAATGGGCCATGATACAGGGGGAGACTGAACAGATGTTAATTATCTTGGGCCTCACCAAACTTCTTTGACCCTACTCTGACCCGTTTTGAGATCCTCATTTTTTTAATCATTCTTTTGGAAGGTTGTCATATCAAATATTGTAGGAAGTAGTTGTTGTCAAATCAAATCTTTATCCTTCCCTCATCCCTTGATTCTAGGAGTTAACCTTTTAGTTTTTTTTAAATCTTTCCTTGGTTAATAACTGCGCCCCTTAATGGGTAATAACTCCCTCCATTCTCTCTCTCCACTCAGCATTTAATGCTTCCCTAATCTCCCTCCTCTCACCACTCTCTTCGGCCTCTTTTCATCTTTCCTCTCTCTTCTCCATTTTCTTCATAACATGAAAAAGAAAGTTGCCCCAAGGAAGAGTAGTCGAACCCCCTTACCAAAAAGTTCTCCATTTTCAACTCCTCAAACTCATACACACATTCATATACACTCCACATCTTCTTCATCTCATTCACCATCATCCAAACAAATCGAAACAATGAGAAGGAAAGTGATAGCCCAGAAAACTTCATACAGAAAAAAGCTTGGAAAGAATAAGGAACCAATCCTGGAAGAAGAAGAGGAGTTTCAAACCTCCCTTCGTCACTCACCACCGAAGAAGGCAACCCCACATGCGTCTGCCCGAAGCTCTCAGAAGACCAAAAGTTACGTGCTACGTAACACAAAGGAACCACCGAACCTGGAATCCCTGGATTTCAAGAATAAATACAACAAAGTTCATTCACATTTTGATCCTGAAAGGTTCAATTCTTGTGCGTCTTATGAGTTTCACAAAGATGTGTTGAAGAAACGTCACTTGTGTGCCTCACACATAGCGAACCTTGACTCTCTTGCTGTAAAAGGAATCAACTTTATCACTCTTTTTGAGAATATGAAGTGGACTCCCCTATTCAAAATTCAGAAACCTGTATACCCAGCATTGGTTCGAGAGTTTTATGCAAACATGAGGCTGATTGATTGTGCAATTCATTCCTATGTGAAGCGGGTTTACATGACTCTGAGTAGAGAAACAATAAGTGCTACCCTGGGTTATGTTGATGAAGGACCAGCAGCTTATATGTCAGAAAAATGGGACTCCCAAGTTGGAGTCATATATCAGATTGCTCTGCAACAAATCTGTGAGAATCTATCTGGACTGGATGGCACGGTTCCAACTCACAAAGCCCTGGGTCCAGAGAGAGCTTTGCTGCACAGAATCATTACTCACATTCTGACTCCACAGAGTGGATCATACAATAGAGTAACCGTTTCTGATTCCTTTGTGCTTTTTGCTATTATTACTTCATCTCCTATTTCCTTTGCATATCTCATGGTAAGGCATATGTGGGACTGTGTTACAAGTACCAAAAAGGCTAACCTTCCCTATGGCATATTCTTTACCTGCATCTTTGAATACTTCAATGTTGATCTAACTATTGAAGATGTAGAGAACAAAGTTTCATCAATTAAGGGAGGAGGAGTTTTAGGTAAAGGCACCAAAGAAAAACGGTCAATGCCCTCTGATAGTGATCTTGAGAGCCGCCTAGCCGAGCCGTCCAAGATGGCAGAATCGATCAAAGAAGTCCTCACTGAGTTTTCTAACATGTCTAATCTAATGGTGCAATCATACAAGGCTGCTCATAATCTAGCCTTCGAAAATGAAAAAGCTTGGACAAAATTCCAAGAAAGAGTGGGACTGATACTTCAGAATTTTGAAGAAGAATTTGGGGCTACCGATGATGATGATGCAGATGGCTTTGAGTACAATTTATCTGATGATTGATCACTATGTTTCTTGTTGATTTCTGGCTCTGTTTGGCTTATTTTGATACTTTGTAGGCTGTTTGGATACTTTAGACCTATGACACTTTGTTAAACTCTTGGTTATTTTGGTGCTAGTTATATTTTGGATATTTTGCATACCATTTTTTTTGCAGGTCCCCTTTGATGACAAAAGGGGGAGGAGAGCTGAAAAATTGAAATTGAAAAGTTAAAAGAAACAGGGGCTGAAATCTCTTGGGATTCATGATCACCCCTGTACATATGCCTTATATTTGATGCGTTATGGTCTGATTGGTTGATACATTATATTGATGCTTTTTGATGTTGATGATTTATGCTCTGTTTTGTTCTGCTGTGTTAATACTTCATGCTCTGTTTCTGATTGAAGTATTTGTTGAATTTGGGATTTAGTTGTGACTTGATCCCTTTAAGCTTTGATACATTGACATATTCCCTATGCTCTGATAGTTGAATCAATGGTGGATAAATCTGGTTTGTGTTGTGATATGATCATGTTTGATTAAAATGTTTTCCTTGCTATAAACTGATAATTAATTTGCTCTGAAATGGTGGCTGGAAAATGTTGTATAATCAAATGCTTTGGCAAGCAGATTTTTGGAATCACAAGTGCTTTTCTTTATTTTTATGTACTCTGTACTTGTTCATACCCTGGGTCGAGCTGTCCGACCCGGGTTGTTTGATGACAAGTCGACCGACCTCTTCAGGTCAGGACTATCCGACCTCTTCTTTAAGAGCTCGGCCAAATCACCAGGAAAGCCCAAAAAAGGGCCCAAACAGAGGAACACGACCCAAATTCAAAGGCAGCTCAAGCCTACAGAAATAAGGGCAGTTCCCTTGAAGATAAGATGACCTCACTCAAGAGATAAGATAAGATAAGATAACTATCTTATCTCCAGGAAAGATCATTCTACAACATTATAAATACACTGGAGCACCCAGGTATAACTAATACTCTGATTCTACTAAAAAACCTGCTTAATACCCTTGCTAACTTAAGCATCGGAGTCCCTTGCAGGTACCACCACCCTCCGGTGACAGAGGATCAGCAGCATTGCCAGTCCCACAAGTCGGATACGACAGCTCCGGCCACCACCAACGAGTCGGACACGTCATCTCCGACCAGTACAGAAGATCTCGTCCGAGATCGACCTACAGTTTCAGGTAACCCTCGGAACAGTACTCAAAATATTTTTGATTGCATTGAGCAGAAAGTTATTTTTATGATAACAAGTCAAGTTGTGTTTCTCATGCCATTTCTGCTCATAAATCAAGCCATTCAACATCTCAAATTCATATGTTGAATAACATAGTTGCCTTAGGCTTGATAAAATTGTTACAGGTAGTGCTTCCCTTGCTAAACTGGCATATATTAAGGAGGAGCCATGTAACAAAAGAAGAAGAGAATGAATCCTAATTTTCAAAGGGAGTACTCTAATTCTTGATTTTTCTCTATTTCAATTTTTAATAATGTTTATCATCAAAGGGGAGATTGATGAGTTTGGAAAACTCCAAATTAAAATTAGTGATGATCAAACATTATTAATAGAATCAATTACAAAAATTATTAATCTGATTTTAATGTGCTAACTAATAATTTTTTTGTTACTTGCAGGATTTGTCTTTGGGCCAAAATAGCAAGCCCCATGTGAGATTAAAATCCAGCCTTGGTTTTAAAAAATGTTTAAAGTGTTGTGGCTGAATTGGTATTATACTTGTTGGGCCAAATTTAACTATTATTAGCCCAAGTCTTTTTAAAGAAGAGATCCACTAGCTTGGTCCAAATTGAAAAAACAAGAGAGAGGGAATCATGCATGCTTCCACGGATATCATATTCATCTTTGGATGGATTTCAAATTTTGTTTTAATGCACTTAATGCAGACATTGAAAATAGGAAAGAGAAAGTGAAAAAATGATGTGATTGCCTTAAGTGTGTTACACGCTACGAGGCATGGGTTTTGAAACAATTAATTCATCTTCATTCTCTTTCTTAGCTCAACTAAAAGTATTTCAATTTCTTTCTTCTCTCTCTTCTCTTCTCTAGCTTCGGTCACCTCACAACAACTATGGAAGAAATTGTGCTATCAAAAGAGGGTGAAAGAAGCTAGTAACAAGACCATTGTAATGATGGCACCAAGAAAAAGAAAACAAAAAGTATGCTGTGGCTGAGATCTTCACCAAAAAGGGGTAAGATTTGGTGAAGTAAGCTCATCCTCTCCATACCAAAATTGGAAGAAGATGATCTCGGTCAGAGGAAGAAGATCTCAGAGGCATGGCTCGTCTCTGCTTTGTGTTCATCCATCACAGAAGGTAGCTAAGGAGGCTATGTGAAGGAGGAAGCAAAAGTGGAGCAGGAGGAGCTGTCATGCATCAAGAACGCATCAAGGGCAAGGGATCCTTCTTGGAGTGCAAGTCAAGATGGATGGCCCGGATTGGTGAAGATTGGTGTAAAAGGAAGACACAGAGGTAATTGCATGTTGAGTTTTACATTCAGTTTCCTCTCCTCTCTCTCTAGCCGAACCGGTTCTGGTTTGAAGAAGAAGAAGTTTAGCTTGGTTCAACAGTTTCAACCGTAGAGGCTTCCCCTTTTATAAATAAGGGAGAACAGTCAGGGATTGAAGCAAGGAAAAGAGTGAAAGCACAGTATTCCTATAGCTACCCAAGCTAACAGAAGTTCTTCTCTTTCAATATTTTCTATTTTGTATTTTTCTGTTTAATTTTGTCTGTCTTGAGTCTCATGAAAAAAGGCAAACAGTGAGGTTTGTAAGAAAAAGCCATAGAACGAAAAAAGGCAAAGAGTGCAAAATTAAAAGAAAAAGCCATAGATGTCCTTAGAGGTCCTTTGTACATCTGTGTTGTGTTTCATGATTCTATGGGAATCCCCTTGCAAGTTGGGTTAGCACTTAGCAGTTGAAAGCTTGGCTGTGACCAAGTCAAGTTCAGGATTGGGGATTAGATTCTGGACTTGTCTCGGATAGGAAGGGTAGTTCCTAGGGAGAATTGGTGTATGTAATCATGATTATAGTGGAATTCCATCATTGTTGTGATGGAGACTGGATGTAGGCTGTATTGCACTTAGCAGCTGAACCAGGATACATCTTGGTGTGATTCTCTCTCTCTTCTACTCCATTTCTGTTCTCTGCTGCATAGGAGACAAAACTGAAAAATATCTCTTGGCTGGTTACGAGACAAAAAGAAAATGTCTCTTGACTAGGCACGAGACAAAAACAAAAATATCTCCTCAAAGTGTTCTGAAAAACAGCAAGTGTAATTAAGCGAAAAATGGACTAAGATTCAACCCCCCTTCTCTTAGCCACTGATAAACTATCAGTAGCCATCAAGTAGTCATCAATGATGTTTTTAATGGTGTGAGATTTCATCCAATGGTATGGAATTACTTATTTTTCTTTTGCTGGTTACATGCTGGCCAGAATTAAATAAAGTTGCTGGCCCCCTAGACTTTTTCATATACTTTTCATAATCCCATCTATCAAATTATTAGTTACTAACCCAATACTTATTTCAGCTCAAAGTGCTACAACAATTTTTGTACTATTTGATGGCGAAGAAAAAAAATTATTGGACACAACTGCTTCAAATCTAATGACACTCTAGAAAAGTAATGACATTGAAGCACCACCCTAATTGAAAAATTTGTGCAACCTCACACTTATATTTGAAGTCAAAGTAAATGATTTTAATCTCAAAAAAAGGTAGTCAACAATACATTGTTATCAAGGCATTTGTTCCAAACAAAAATACTGAACCTCAACACTTATTACAACAAATAACACAGGTAATACTCCAAAAAAATCATTTATTCAAGACATCATTTTTATTTCTAATTTAAATTATTCATTGATTATAGGAACCAACTTCTTCAACACTAATATCATCAGGCAAAAATCACATATCCATCAAGAGATTAAGGAGAAAGAAAACTATACAAATTCAAGACACATTTTCGGAAGAAGAACATACATGCAAAGATGGAACAAACAACACAATAGAAAGTGCATACAACTCAACAATTCATAAAAAACATGCCTTCACAAGAATCTACGACAGAAAGAAGAAAGCAACAACTCTAACAACAACCAATAAAGAAAAGCGCCACATAAGAAGACTAAGTTCATCAACTAAAACAAATGCAAAGATTAAACCACCAAATAAAAATGTCACTTTGTACAACTCCAACATCCAAATCTTTTGTATTACAAATTATTTTAATTAAAACACCTTTTAAATTTAACTTTAGTTTACACATATTTAATTTAATTATACAAAATATAACAAATTTTAATATTTATTATATATATTGAGTTTGAAAAACTAATATTAATATAATGATCAAATATTATTAAAATATTAATTAGGTGTTTATTAAAATATCACCAATTGTTTGTTTGATATATTTAATCAAGTGTGCAGGAAAAAAAATAAAACTAGTTGGCCCAAGGAACAATTATTTAAAGCTCATAAACAAATGCAGCCTTGTACAAAATTGATTCAAAGATTAGTTGTAAGACCCGGTTAATTAACGGCTAATTAACCCATAAATGAGAATTTATTCTAGAAAGCCAAAAATATTATTTTTATGGCTAAATGCGATAGAGGAGATTGAGACGAGAATTTCGGTACCAATTTTATAGAAATCGGACCAAGATTGGACCAAACGGGCCAAACCGGTCCAACCGGACCCAAAGTGGGCCCTTGGCCCAACTAAACTAAACCAAAACCCTAGTTTTCAGCACTCTCTCTCCTCACAACACACTCAAACACGCTGAAATTGGTATGGAGGGGGGAAGAACACTCTCTCAAGTTCTCTCCCTTGGTTGATCTTCAAACCACCATAACTTTTGATCTAGAGCTCCAATTGCCACTCCGTTTACGGCCACGCGTTCACCGCGGAGAGCTCTACAAAACCCATACAATTAATCTTGAGGTAAGCCACGTTTTACTGTTCGAAATTCCAGCCCTTGATTTCGAGTTTCATGAGCAAAAATGTTGAGATTTTGGGTTCTTTGATGTTATAGGACCCAACTCTCTTGAAGGAGAAGGTTAATCTTGTCTCCTTGGACCTTGGGTGTGGTAAGATTCTCAACCCTAGTATAATTTGTTGTTCTATGAGGATTGGGCATTGAGATGTTGTGTATGGGTATGATGATTGTGGCTTAGGTTGTGTATATGTGAATATTGGAGCTTGATTGGTGATTTTGGAAAGCTTGGAAGAGGGTTTTGTGTGACAAAATCTATTCTTGGAGGTGTTGAGACCTTGAGAGCTTGAGAAAAAGTGGTTTGGAAGTGCTCCGGTTGAGCTTGGAAAATCGGCTAAGGTATGATTTCGGTTTCCCGTATCTAATATGTAATATGGTAGGAAATACTTAGGCTAGAGGCCCTAAGATAGGCATTGAATTGTTAGTGTTGTTGAATGGTTGAGATATATGATGTGTTCATATATGTGATTATGAATATTGATGCCTTGATTGTGTGATATATAAGAAATGCATGTTGTGATATATGCTTGATGGATGATTAAGGTTGAATTGGTGGGTGGTACCATGTTGATGGTGAGTATGATGTTGATTATGTATAGTGATTGTTGATTAGAAATGGTATTGTTGGAAATTGGGATGAGAAAGGATGTATGACATGATATTGTGTTTGTCCTTTAGCCATTTGATAGAGAAGTGTTAAAATGGTTGGATGTGGTTTTGGGAATTTTGGTAAAATGTCAATGTGTGAGTTGAGGATGGCTTGTTGTTGATTTTGGTATATTTTGAATGATTTCAAAGAGAAGGGTTGAAATTGGCATGTTTTGATTGATTTTGAAAAGAGTTGAAAGTGGCTTGTTTTGAAAATGGCACTTTGTGATTTTGAATGAAAACATGGTTTTTGGGCATACTTTGACGGGACATAACTTGGACTACGGATCTCTGATTTGTGCCAAATCTATTTAGAAATGAAATTGGATCCGGGATGTCCATGCCATTCGAAGAACGGGTGAAAAATGATTTAAAATGAGAGAGTTATGACCGTCGGAAGATTGGGGGTTGAGTTTGTGAATTCTGCAGTTTTTAACTTAGAAAATTTTTAGCAGAATGACCCCCTGCGCGTAGGCGCACTTGGCGCGTACGCGCCGTTCTTCCAAGAAGCGCCATCCACGCGTGCGCGTGATATGCGCGGGCGCGCCGAATGTGCTGCACCCAATGCCCAGCCATTTTCCCGAGAGTTGTACCAAAGTTGTGCCAGTTTTGTGCCTGGGGCGCAAGAGTACCCACGCGTACGCGTGGCTGACGTGTACGCGCCGTTTGGCTAATTTTCAACCCACGCGTTCGCGCGTATGACGCTTGCGCGTCGATGAGTTTTAAGGCCATCCACGCGTGCGCGTGGAGTGCGCGTACGTGTGGCCCTGTTTTCATCCCAAAGTTGATTTTTGAGTTTTAAAAGCCAAATTTCATACTTTTAAGCCTCCGATCTCACCACTTATATCTTAAATCATTGTGATATGCCTAGCATGAGGAAAAAGGGCTAGTGAATGTGGTAACTTGCGAGTGAAGCAAGGGGAAAAATGAATGATCATTGAGGATCAAAGATGAAAATGTGAGATGCGGAGAATGGCGGTGGAAGTGCTTGTTATGCCATGGGCCGAAAGGCCATAATTGTTAATGAATTGGCTGGTTATGGATTTAACCGTGAGCCGGATGGCTAGATTATTGCCGTGTTACGGCGGAGCCATGTTTATGGCCAAGTATAAATGCATATATGCTGTTGATTGAATTGTGAATGTTTGCACTTCCACCATTGGAGATGAGGGTTTCCCTGGGTAGTAGCAATGGCTAGCCACCATGTGCTCCAGGTTGAGACTCGAAACTCTGTTAACCCAATGTCGTAAGTGTGGCCGGGCACTGTGAAAGGCCCGGATGAGCTCGCCCCCATAAATATTCACCAGTGATGGTGATGGATAAATATTCACCAGTGAGGGTGATGGATATGGATCATGATTATGATCAAGTTTATGATGAGTATAACTCGAGTTGGGGATGCACGACAGAGGGACAGTCCAATGGTTAGCTACCAGGACTTGTCGGGTTGGCTCTATAACCGACAGATGATATCATCAGCCACTAGGGACAGGCATGCATCATAAGCATACTACATGAATTGTTTGAGATTGCCTATTGACTGCATATTACTTGCTAATTGCCTAAATGCCTTATCTGTTCCTATTTGTAAATCTCTTGTCTGATATAACTGTGTTTGCTATATTATACTCATGCTGGTGGTTGGGAGGTCTGAAGGAATTGGAAAGGGAAGTATTAGTTAGACTGAAGGATCTTTAGTCAGTTGCCACTTACGGTTTAGCTTGTTTATAAGCTTTGATATTACCTGGAGGAAGTTCTAGGATTGCCTTCGGCTTTCCTCTATTATTATGTATTATATATGTGGAAGCTGTTACCGTACTGGGGACCTCTGGTTCTCACCCATGCGGATTTTGTGATTTTCAGATGCAGGACGCGAGGCTTCTCGTTGAGGCATGCTGGAGACTTCTGGATTAGCGAAGATCCTTTGTTCTCGGGACTCTGTTTTGGTTTATATATCTTGTTTAGATACTTTTATCTCCATTAAATAATACAAACTGTGATGACTCCTTCTAAAGGGGATTTTGGAGAATAGGTTTTATGTATTTGTGTCCCTTTGGGGTTTCCTTATTTTATTATATGTATATATTATTATGCTCGGACCGGTTATCTTCGCAGCCGAATTTTGAGTCTTAATATTCCCGTTTTTGACACTCCTTATATATATGATCTTGCGTTAGCTTATTCTTTGCTCGTTACGTTATCGATCGGAGTGTTGCGCGTTCGAGTTACGGTTTTTGTTTACCCCTTTTTTTGCAAAGGATCCTAGTTATAATCAATCATTCATACTACTATTCGTACTAGATTTTTGTTTTAGAGGTCGTAATACCTTGCCATCTCTGAATTATGACTTAAGCATAAGACTTTGTATGGTAGGGTGTTACATTATGGTATCAGAGCAGTTCGTTCCTGTAGAGCCTGAGGAATGGACTGACTATGCTTCTGTGCATTCTCTGTATGTGTGTTATGTGCTGTTAGTATATCTACTTGATATGGTTGGCATAAACGTTCATGAGCATGCATTTGGGACTTTGAAGCACTAAACTTCCGATATTGAGACTGATCAACTTAATATCGATTGTTTGGTGTGTATAGGAACCAGATGGCGCCTCGTGGACACGGTAGAGGCCGTGGGAGAGGACATACGAATGCTCGTGCGCCAGAGACTAACCCTAATGACCCGGTGAACTTTATGACTGCATTGGAGAACATGGCTGCTGCTATGCAAGTCACTGCTGAGGCTCTTGGTCAACAGATGAACAACCATGGTAATGATGGAGGTGGAGTTCAGGGCCCGATGACACTGGCAAACTTTTTGAAGGTTAATCCACCGAAGTTCAAGGGAACTACTAGCCCGACTGAAGCCGATACATGGTTTCAGGCCATGGAACGAGCACTGCAAGCGCAGGTGGTACCTGAAGGGCAGCGTGTAGAGTTCGCTACCTATTTGCTCACTGGGGAAGCGTCGCATTGGTGGCAAGGAATCCGACGCCTCCTGCAGCAGGGTGATGATTATATCACATGGGATGTCTTCCAAGAGGAGTTCTATAAGAAGTACTTTCCGACTTCTGCTAGGACGGCCAAGGAGCTTGAATTGTTGCAGCTAAGCAGGGTACTATGTCCGTATCTGAGTATACTGACAAGTTTGAGGAGCTGTTCAGATTCTCTCGTATGTGTCAAGGGACTCCGGTGGAATATGAGGAGTGGAAGTGTGTTAAGTATGAAGGAGGACTCCGGAGCGATATTTTCGGTTCGGTGGGGCCAATGGAGATTAGGACTTTCTCCGAATTGGTGAACAAGTGTAGGGTTGCTGAAGAGTGTGTGAAGAGGGCAGCCGCTGAGAAAGGAAGTCACAAAGGATCATTTCCACAAAACCGAGGGAAGAGCTTTGCACCTAGAGGTCCGTCTTTCAAGAGGGGAGGTTCTTTTAGGAGGCCCAACAACAACTACTCCCAAGGGAAAAGGTTTGGGAAGCAGCCTCAGAATGATCAAGCTTGTACTAGGTGTGGAAGTCACCATCCGGGAGTACCATGCAAGGCCGGATGGGGTTTGTGCTACAATTGTGGAAAAGCGGGGCATAAAGCCACAAGTTGTCCGGAGAAGCAAAAGCAAGGTGCTGGGAAAGCACAACAGACTGGTCGGGTGTTCACCACCTCAGCTGTGGGTGCAGAGGGATCCGAGACACTCATTCGAGGTAACTGTGAAATGGCTGGTCAAACTTTAAATGCTTTATTTGATTCGGGAGCATCGTATTCATTTATTGCATTTGAGAAAGCCCATGAGTTAGGATTGAAGATCGTAACCTTAGGTTATAACTTAAAAGTGTATAATGCTACCCATGAGGCCATGGTAACTAGGCTAGGATGCCCGAAAGTTTCGTTTAGGTTCAAGCAGCGTGATTTTGTCCATAATTTAATCTGCTTACCGATGATCGGTCTTGATCTTATCTTGGGATTGGACTGGTTATCTGAGAACCATGTCCTGCTTGATTGTTCTACAAAGTCGGTGTACTTTATGCCGGAGGATACAGAAGGGCCGGTCGTGGTGAATAATTATTACTTGAATTCGATGATGGTGAACTGTTCTGGAATCGAATGTCAGGGTATCCTGTTGTTAACCACTGGTGTTTCGGGTGATGATCAAAAGTTGGATCAGATTCCGGTAGTGTGTGAGTTTCCGGAAGTGTTTCCCAATGATATTGAGGAATTTCCACCTAACCGAGAGGTCGAGTTTGCTATTGAGTTGGTGCCTGGGGCGGGACCAATCTCAAGTGCTCCTTATAGGATGTCACCATTAGAGATGGCCGAGCTAAAGTCTCAGTTAGAGGAATTGTTGGGTAAGAACTTTATCCGACTAAGTGTTTCCCCGTGGGGTGCTCCAGTGTTACTGGTAAAGAAGAAAGATGGAAGTATGCGGCTCTGTGTGGATTACAGGCAGCTGAACAAGGTCACCATAAAGAATAAGTACCCATTGCCGAGGATTGATGATCTCATGGATCAGTTACAAGGAGCTGGGGTTTTCTCTAAGATCGATTTGCGATCCGGTTATCACCAGATAAGGGTGAGGGGTGAGGATATCCCTAAGACCGCTTTCAGGACTCCTTATGGTCATTACGAGTATACTGTGATGTCTTTTGGGTTGACGAACGCTCCTGCAGTGTTTATGGATTACATGAATAGAGTATTTCGTCCGTTTCTGGATAAATTCGTTGTTGTCTTCATTGACGACATACTGATTTACTCCAAGACTGAAGAAGAGCATGCGGAACACTTGCGGACCGTGTTGCAGATTTTAAAGGAGAAGAAACTCTATGCGAAACTGTCTAAGTGTGAGTTTTGGAAGAGTGAGGTGAAGTTTTTGGGTCACGTGGTGAGTAAGCAGGGAATAGCCGTAGATCCAACTAAGGTGGAAGCTGTGATGGATTGGAGGCAACCAACCACAGTAACTGAGATAAGGAGTTTTCTGGGTTTAGCTGGCTATTACCAAAGGTTTATCAAAGGCTTTTCGCAATTAGCCTTGCCGTTGACAAAGTTAACCCGCAAAGACACTCCGTTTGTTTGGACTCCTGAGTGCGAGGAGAGCTTTCAGACATTGAAGAAAAAGTTAACCACTGCACCTGTGTTAGTGTTACCTGAGCCGAACGAGCCTTTTGAGGTGTACTGTGATGCATCGTTAAAGGGTCTAGGGTGCGTGCTGATGCAGCATCATAATGTAGTGGCGTATGCCTCACGACAGTTAAGACCTCATGAAGTTAGTTACCCTACGCACGATCTGGAACTCGCTGCGGTCGTGTTTGCCTTGAAGGTGTGGAGGCATTATCTCTATGGGGTTAAGTTCCAAGTCTTCTCTGATCACAAGAGCTTGAAATATCTCTTTGATCAGAAAGAGCTTAATATGAGGCAAAGGAGGTGGATGGAATTGTTGAAGGACTACGACTTTGAGTTAAATTACCATCCTGGAAAGGCGAATATAGTGGTGGATGCGTTAAGTCGGAAGTCGTTATATGCGGCTTGGATGATGCTTCAAGAGGAGAAGTTGCTCAAGGGATTCGAGAGTCTAAAAATTGGTGCTCGAGAAGTATCTGGAACCTTGTGTTTGAGCCGATTAGAAATCTCGAGTGACTTTAAGTCCGAACTCCTAAAGGCTCATGAAAATGATGAAGCGTTATGGAAGGTGTTACCGGCTATCGAGCAAGGAAAACAGTGGAGAGTGTCGGAAGAAAAAGATGGGTTATGGAGATTCAAGGGTAGGATCATTGTGCCGGATATTGGCACTTTGAGGCAAGATATCTTAAAGGAGGCACACAAAAGCGGATTCTCCATTCACCCGGGAAGTACTAAGATTTACCATGATTTAAAGGCGATGTTTTGGTGGCCGGGTATGAAGAATGATGTGGCGGAATATGTTTCAAAGTGCTTAACTTGTCAAAAGGTAAAGATTGAACATTAAAGACCTTCCGGGATGTTGCAACCTTTAGATATTCCGCAATGGAAGTGGAAAAGTATTGCAATGGACTTTGTGTCGGGATTGCCAAGGACTAGGACTGGTTTTGATGCTATCTGGGTGATTGTGGACCGACTGACGAAGTCAGCTCACTTTTTGCCCATTCGGATGACTTACACCCTTGAGGATCTAGCACGGTTATACATAAAGGAGATTGTGAGACTTCATGGTGTACCTGCTACTATAATCTCTGATAGAGATCCTTGTTTCACTTCGAGGTTCTGGGATGCATTTCAGAAAGCTTTTGGAACCCGATTAAGCTTGAGTACAGCTTACCATCCTCAAACAAATGGTCAATCCGAGAGGACGATCCAAACACTAGAGGATATGTTGAGAGCTTGTGTTTTGGACCAACCGGCGAGTTGGGATCGGTATATGCCGTTAGTGGAGTTTGCATACAATAATAGTTACCATGCGAGCATCGGAATGGCTCCGTATGAGGCATTGTATGGGAGGAAATGTCAATCTCTGCTATGTTGGTATGAAGCTGGAGAGAAAGGCTTGTTGGGGCCGGAGATGATAGCTGAGACCACTGAACAAGTGAAGAAAATCCGAGATAGGATGCTCACAGCGCAGAGTCGCCAAAAGAGTTACGCCGATCAGAGGCGGAAGCCTTT